>NC_079194.1:281895620-282148120 GCF_029499605.1 Hyla sarda | reverse complement strand
GTAGTAGACAGGATTTGAACCTGCGCGGGGAGACCCCAATGGATTTCTAGCCCATCGCCTTAACCACTCGGCCACGACTACAGACGTGCTTGAACTGCATTTTCAACTTTCCTCTTCTTCACCAAGCTAACATCTAAATGGTGAAAGTACAAATCCAGAACATCTCACAGAAAAAATATTTTTGAAAGAAATCAGCAGGTCACACTTACATTTAAACTCTTCATAATCTAATTCAAAGTGGAAACCATCATTCCACGGAACAATTGCCCATTCAAGCATTTATGACTTAGGGTCACGGGAAAAGAATGATTGCTTGACGTGGAATGAATGGTTATTCCTCTTGTTTCAACAATTAGCTTTTAATGCTCTCTTTGGGCCATGATTCTCTTTGATTGTTGGGTTGAATACGCAGCATGAGCAAAAGACAACACACCTATGAGTAGATAAAAAGACCAGGAAGGTTCCACCGAGATTTGAACTCGGATCACTGGATTCAAAGTCCAGAGTGCTAACCATTACACCATGGAACCCAGACAGGTGAAACGGTGAAAAGGTGAAAAGGTGAAAAGGTGAGACCTTTCCAAGTGGTCAAATGTTATGTTTTCGAAACTTGGTATCAAATGTCACGGTAGCAAAGGTAAACCTAGTCGTCAGGATTTGAACCTGCGCAGGGAGACCCCAATGGATTTCTAGTCCATCACCTTAACCACTCGGCCACGACTACAGATGGGCTTGAAATGCATGAAATGCATGAACTGCATGAACTGCATGAACAGCCACGACTACAGATGTGCTTGAATTGCATTTTCAACTTTCCTCTTCTTCACCAAGCTAACATCTAAATGGGGAACGTACAAATCCAGAACATCTCACAGAAAAAATATTTTGAAAGAAAACAGCAGGTTACACTTAAATTTAAACTCTTCATAATCTAATTCAAAGTGGAAACCATCATTCACGGGAAAAGAATAATCACTTGACGTGGAATGAATAGTTTTTCCTAGACTTGTGCACTAGAAAAATTTTCGTTTCATTTCGTTTCGTTTTTTCGTTTTGGAAAAAAATTTCGGTTCGGCAATATTTTCGGTTTTGATTTTTCGGATACATTCGGTATTCAGGTATTCGTTTTGTTTTCTTCGGATACATTCGGTATTCGGGTACATTCGGTAAATCTTTGTAGTCTTTTTTTGGACTTTAGCGATCCTAATAAATTATGGAAATACCTTTTTTATTAAAATTTCGCAGGGTATCATAAAAAAATCATAATAAAAAAGATACAGTGGTGATGGAAAAAATTGAATCTAACTAAATGTATCTTTTTTATTATGAAATGTTTATTCATTTTTAAACAGGGATCAATTTATGTGAGCGGGTAAAGCACTAAAAATGTAGCCGACAATAATGAAAATGTAGTGTGTGCGTGTTTTTCACTTTTTTTGAAATTTTTTTTTAGGTAGTACTACTACTCCCAGCATGGAACACACTCTTCCATGATGGGAGTAGTAGTTACCTGTACTAATTGACAGATCGCAGGGGTCCCTTGCGATCCTCTTGTATAATGTATAGATGCGGCGGCTGCTCTTCTATGGTCCCCTGCACTCACGTATATGTACACATATTCATATTTCCCGCAGAGCTGTGATTGGCCAGATGGTTCCAGCCAATCACAGCTCTCTGTGAGAAATAGGAATATGTGTATATATACGGCTGTGCAGGGGACCATAGGAGAGCGGCCGCCGCATTCATACATTATACAGGAGCATCACAGCGGCTGTCAGGAGTGATACCCGCAGTGATCTTTCCTTTACTACAAGTACTACTACTCCCAACATGGAGTACACTCTGCTCCATGCTGGGAGCTGTAGTACCTGCATTAATAGACAGATCGCAGCGGGTGTCAGAAGTTACACTCGCTGCCATATGTCTATTAATGCAGGTACTTCAGCTCCCAGCATGGAGCAGAGTGTGCTACATGTTGGGAGTATTAGTACCTGCAGTAAGGGACAGATCCCAGGGATGTCACTCCTCCTGACACCCGCTGCGATCGTCCTGATGTGAATGTCGGGATCAGCTGTTCTCAGGGCTACAGAGCCGGGAGAACAGCTGACGCTGAGCCATAGGTATACATCGTATATCTACTGCCCAGCAAGAACTTACAGTGAGCCTGCAATGTGTATACAGTATACACATTGCTGGATCACTTAACCCCTTGCTGAGCTGTGCGCTATGCGCAAGCCCAGCAAGGGAAGAGTTAACTTACACTGCTGGACAGTGTAGGTTAACCCTTTGGGCGGTATACACTTATACAGCTATCTATAGATAGCTGTATACAGTGTATACAGAAGACGAAGTCCAGCTTACTTCCCTCGAGTCCCGGGCCGGGTTCGTGTAGCTCCGCCCCCTAGTGATGACGTCATTAGGAGCGGAGCTACAGAAGGGAACAAGGCTAGTTAATCTGAAGCTCTGTTCACATTGTACGTTTTGTATAATGTGAACAGACCCTTCTGGCAGTGTCTACCCAGACAGGGAGACTCCAGCTGTTGCTAAACTACAACTCCCAGCATGCCCAGACAGCCAAAGGCTGTCTGGGCATGCTGGGAGTTGTAGTTTTGCACCAATTGGTGGCTCCCTGTTTGGGTAGACATTGCATCATGGGTGCTCTCCCCAGCGGACAGCGCCAAAAATGTCATAAAACATTTTTTGTGTTTTTTTTTTTTCTTCTCGTTTCAGATCCGTGTATGCAGAGGATTACTGCGGATTCGATGGATTACGGCAGATAATTTTTTTTCCCTTTAATAAAATGGTTAACGAGGGCTGTGGGGGAGTGTTTTTTTAAATAAAATAATTTTTCCAATGTGTTGTGTTTTTTTTAATTTTTATTGAATTTTCAGGGTTAGTAGCGGAAGCTGTCTTATTGACGGAATCCATTACTAGGCCAGGGCTTAGTGCTAGCCCCAAAAACAGCTAGCACTAACCCCCAATTATTACCCCGGTACCCACCGCCACAGGGGTGCCGGGAAGAGCCGGTACCAACAGGCCCGGAGCGTCAAAAATGGCGCTCCTGGACCTAGGCGGTAACAGGCTGGCGTTATTTAGGCTGGGGAGGGCCAGTAACAATGGTCCTCGCCCACCCTGGTAACGTCAGGCTGTTGCTGTTTGGTTGGTATTGTGCTGAGAATGAAAATACGGGGAACCCTATGCGTTTTTTTTTTTTTTATTTAAATAAAAAAATTAAAAAAAAAAACGCATAGGGTTCCCCGTATTTTCATTCTCAGCCAGATACCAACCAAACAGCAACAGCCTGACGTTACCAGGGTGGGCGAGGACCATTGTTACTGGCCCTCCCCAGCCTAAATAACGCCAGCCTGTTACCGCCTAGGCCCAGGAGCGCCATTTTGACGCTCCGGGCCTGTTGGTACCGGCTCTTCCCGGCACCCCTGTGGCGGTGGGTACCGGGGTAATAATTGGGGGTTAGCGCTAGCTGTTTTTGGGGCTAGCACTAAGCCCTGGCCTAGTAATGGATTCCGTCAATAAGACAGCTTCCACTACTAACCCTGAAAATTCAATAAAAAAAAAAAAAACACAACACATTGGAAAAATTATTTTATTTAAAAAAACACTCCCCCACAGCCCTCGTTAACCATTTTATTAAAGGAAAAAATAAATAATCAGCCGTAATCCATCGAATCCGCAGTAATCCTCTGCATACACGGATCTGAAACGAGAAGAAAAAAACACAAAAAATTGGTTATGACATTTTTGGCGTTGTCCGCTGGGGAGAGCACCCATGATGCAATGTCTACCCAAACAGGGAGCCACCAATTGGTGCAAAACTACAACTCCCAGCATGCCCAGACAGCCTTTGGCTGTCTGGGCATGCTGGGAGTTGTAGTTTAGCAACAGCTGGAGTCTCCCTGTCTGGGTAGACACTGCCAGAAGGGTCTGTTCACATTATACAAAACATACAATGTGAACAGAGCTTCAGATTAACTAGCCTTGTTCCCTTCTGTAGCTCCGCCCCTAATGACGTCATCACTAGGGGGCGGAGCTACACGAACCCGGCCCGGGACTCGAGGGAAGTAAGCTGGACTTCATCTTCTGTATACACTGTATACAGCTATCTATAGATAGCTGTATATAGTGTATACCGCCCAAAGGGTTAACCTACACTGTCCAGCAGTGTAAGTTAACTCTTCCCTTGCTGGGCTTGCGCATAACGCACAGCTCAGCAAGGGGTTAAGTGAGCCAGCAATGTGTATACTGTATACACATTGCAGGCTCACTGTAAGTTCTTGCTGGGCAGTAGATATACGATGTATACCTACGGCTCAGCGTCAGCTGTTCTCCCGGCTCTGTAGCCCTGAGAACAGCTGATCCCGACATTCACATAAGGACGATCGCAGCGGGTGTCAGGAGAAGTGACATCCCTGGGATCTGTCCCTTACTGCAGGTACTAATACTCCCAACATGGAGCACACTCTGCTCCATGCTGGGAGCTGTAGTACCTGCATTAATAGACATATCGCAGCGAGTATAACTTCTGACACCCGCTGCGATCTGTCTATTAATGCAGGTACTACAGTTCCCAGCATGGAGCAGAGTGTACTCCATGTTGGGAGTAGTAGTACTTGTAGTAAAGGAAAGATCACTGCGGGTATCACTCCTGACAGCCGCTGTGATGCTCCTGTATAATGTATGAATGCGGCGGCCGCTCCCCTATGGTCCCCTGCACGGCCGTATATATACACATATTCCTATTTCTCACAGAGAGCTGTGATTGGCTGGAACCATCTGGCCAATCACAGCTCTGCGGGAAATATGAATATGTGTATATATACGTTAGTGCAGGGGACCATAGAAGAGCGGCCGCCGCATCTATACATTATACAAGAGGATCGCAAGGGACCCCTGCGATCTGTCAATTAGTACAGGTAACTACTACTCCCATCATGGAAGAGTGTGTTCCATGCTGGGAGTAGTAGTACTACCTAAAAAATGTTTTGTGAAAAACACGCACACACTACATTTTTACTATTGTCGGCTACATTTTTAGTGATTTACCCGCTCACATAAATTGATCCCTGTTTAAAAATGAATAAACATTTCATAATAAAAATGATACATTTCATTAGATACAATTTTTTACATCACCACTGTATCTTTTTTATTATGATTTTTTTATGATACCCTACGAAATTTTTATAAAAAAGGTATCTCCATAAGTTTTTTAGGATCGCTAAAGTCAAAAAAAAGAATAAAAAGATTTACCGAATGTACCCGAATACCGAATGTATCCGAAAAATCAAACTATCTGTATCCTTTTTATTATCTTTGTTATCAGAATGAATTCTTCACGTTCGTTTACGGATAACGAATGCATTCGTTATTTACAGCATAAGGTCGGGAAATAACGAATGTATTCGTTACTTTGCTATTCGTGTTATCGTGGCTATTCGGGAATGTTCAAAATATGTTTTCGTGCATTCGGATCGGTCCGAATGCACGAAAACGGTAAAATTCGGTAATTTAGACATTTGTGCCGAACCGAATTGCACATGTCTAGTTTTTCCTCTTGTTTCAACAATTAGCTTTTAATGCTCTCTTCGGGCCATGATTCTCTTTGATTGTTGGGTTGAATACGCAGCATGAGCAAAAGACAACACATCTATGAGTAGATCGAAAGACCAGGAAGGTTCCACTGAGATTTGAACTTGGATCACTGGATTCAAAGTCCAGAGTGCTAACCATTACACCATGGAACCCAAACAGTCAAAAGGTGAAAAGGTGAAAAGGTGAAAAGGTGAAAAAGTTACTTCTACCATTTGAGAGATCTTTCCCGAGTTTCAGAGTGGTCAAACGTTACGTTTTCGAGACTTGGTATCAAATGTCACGGCAGCAAAGGTAAACGTAGTCGGCAGGATTTGAACCTGCGCAGGGAGAACCCAAAAAATTTCTAGTCCATCGCCTTAACCATTCGGCCACGACTACAGATGTGCTTGCAATGCATGAACGGCCACAACTACAGACGTCCGTGAAATGCATTTTCAACTTTCCTCTTCTTTAGAGATGAGCGAATTGAAGTTGACGAACCAGAATTCAATACGAATTTCATGAAAAATTTGATTCGCAACGAATGCGAATATCGCCGCGATTCGATCGCTTCATTAAACTCAATTCTACAGCATTCCAGGCTATTGGAGACCTAAGATGGCGGATCCACATGTGAGTACATGGGGCCGGGGATTATGGGAGGGCGGAAACAGCGGCGGGAATGAAGGAAGGCGGGCTGACCCTGAATCACATGTGAGATGCAGCCTATCAGTGTTCACTGATCCCTGTGATGTCACAGCCACTATATCATCGGCGGCCACTGGAGTACCCCTCTTAACCAGTGGTTCCCTCCCAACCAGGGTGCCTCCAGCTGTTACAAGACACACGGACTGCACTTATAGACCTTTTAATACTGTAGTTAGTCTTTTTTAAACTAGTTTTGTGAAGGAACTTAAGTTTTACACTGGAGTACCCCTTTTAACAAGCGGTTCCCTCCCAACCAGGGTGCCTCCAGCTGTTGTAAGACACAGACTGATATTTGAGTCCTAAAAAGGGCTTTTTTGGGTGCTGCCCTTGAAGCAGATGTTAGACTAGTGTGTTAGGAGTAAAGTGTACCCTGAATACACCACCTAGCAGCAACGTAGCTATCACTTTCCCTATTACAGCAGGAGCAGCTTCTCTTTCTCTCCACTTTCTAAGCCTGCAGCATGCCGAAAGAAGGTAAAATGGCGTACGTGCAGGAGTTAGGAGGGTCTGGAAGGGAGGGACTGCTGCTGATTGGCTGTAGTGTGTCTGCTGACTCTGACTCACAGGGTCAAAGTTTACCGCAATGTTAAAGTATAGGGGGCAAATCGAACTTCACATATGTTCGCCCGGAGATGCGAACGCGAACATGCTACGTTCGCCAGGAACTGTTCGCCGGCGAACAATTCGCAACATCTCTAGTATCCACCGGCTGGTGTTTTGCAAAAATACAGAGTTTTTTCTGCGTATAGTTAGGCATATTACTGCCCTCATCAGTGCATACCGCATAGGTACATCCAAGTATTGTTTCATTTAGTACCTGTTAATCTGTCAAGGGCCTACATACTGTGAAAGGACAGCCGTAAGTAATCACCTGCTGCTGTTCTAGACAAATACTGTTTAACCCCTTAAGGACCCAGCCATTTTACACCTTAGGACCCGGCAATTTTTTGCACATCTGACCACTGTCACTTTAAACATTAATAACTCTGGAATGCTTTAGTTATCATTCTGATTCCAATATTGTTTTTTCGTGACATACTCTACTTTAACATAGTGGTAACATTTTGTGGAAACTTGCATCCTTTCTTGGTGAAAAATCCCCAAATTTGATGAAAAATTTGAAAATGTTGCATTTTTCTTACTTTGAAGCTCTCTGCTTGTAAGGAAAATGGATATTCCAAATAATTAATTTTTTTATTCACATATACAATTAAGTCCACTTTATGTTTGCATCATAAAATTGACGTGTTTTTACTTTTGGAAGACACCAGAGGGCTTCAAAGTTCAGCAGCAATTTTCCAATTTTTCACAAAATTTCCAATCTCACAATTTATCAGGGACCAGTTCAGGTTTGAAGTGGATTTGAAGGGTCTTCATCTTAGAAATTCCCCACAAATTACCCCATTATAAAAACTGCAACCCCCAAAGTATTCAAAATTACATTCAGTCAGCGTTTTAACCCTTTAGGTGTTTCACAGGAATAGCAGCAAAATGAAGGATAAAATTCACAATCTTCCTTTTTTACACTCGCATGTTCTTGTAGACCCAATTTTAGAATTTTTACAAGTGGTAAAAGGAAAAAATGTATACTTATATTTGTAGCCTAATTTCTCTCGAGTAAGCACATACCTCATATGTCTATGTAAAGTGTTTGGCGGGCGCAGTAGAGGGCTCAGAAGTACAGGGGCGACAAGGGAATTTTGGAAATAGGACAAAATGCCCCCCAAAATTTGTAACCCCATCTCTTCTAAGTATGAAAATACTCCATGTTAGGATGTAAAATGCTCTGCGGGCGAACTACAATGCTCAGAAGAGAAGGAGTCACATTTGGCTTTTGAAAAGCAAATTTTTCTGAAATGGTTTTTGGGGGCATGTTGCATTTAGGAAGCCCCTATGGTGCATGGTGCCAGAGCAGCAAAAAAAAAAAAAAAACACATGGCATACCATTTTGGAAACTAGACCCCTTGAGGAACGTAACAAGGAATAAAATGAGCCTTAATACCCCACAGGTGTTTCACGACTTTTGCATATGTAAAAAAAAAATAAAAAAATTTACTAAAATGTGTGTTTCCCCCCAAATTTCACATTTTTGCAAGGGTTAATAGCAGAAAATACCACCCAAAATTTGTAACCCCATCTCTTCTGAGTATGGAGGTACCCCATAAATTGACCTGAAGTGCACTACGGGCGAACTACAATGCTCAGAAAAGAAGGAGTCATATTTGGCTTTTTGAGAGCAAATTGTGCTCGGGGGGCATGTAAGCATTTAGGAAGCCCCTATGGTGCCAGGACAGCAAAATAACCCCCACATGGCATACCATTTTGGAAACTAGACCCCTTGAGGAACGTAACAAGGGGTACAGTGAGCATTTACCCCCCACTGGTGTCTGTCAGATCTTTGGAACAGTGGGCTGTACAAATTTTTTTATTTGCACAGACCACTGTTCCAAAGATCTGTCAGACACCAGTGGGGGGTAAATTCTCACTGCACCCCTCATTACATTCCATGAGGGGTGTAGTTTCCAAAATGGGGTCACATGTGGGGTTTTGTTTTTTTTGCGTTTGTCAAAACCGCTGTAACAATCAGCCACCCCTGTGAAAATCACCTCAAATGTACATGATGCATTCTCCCTTCTGGGCCTTGTTGTGCGCCCCCAGAGCACTTTGCGCCCACATATGGGGTATCTCCGTAGTTGGGAGAAATTGCATTACAAATTTTGGGGGGCTTTTTTCCCTTTTACCTCTTGTCAAAATGAAAAGTATAGGGCAACACCAGCATGTTAGTGTAAAAAATTTATTTTTTTACACTAACATGCTGGTATAGACCCCAACTTCACCTTTTCATAAGGGGTGAAATGAGAAAAAGCCCCTCAAAATTTGTTAGGCAATTTCTCCCTAGTACAGCGATACCCCATATGTGGCCCTAAACTATTGCCTTGAAATACGACAGGAAGTGAGAGAGCGCCATGCGCATTTGAGGCCTGAATTAGGGATTTGCATAGGGGTGGACATAGGGGTATTCTACGCCAGAGATTCCCAAACAGGGTGCCTCCAGCTGTTGCAAAACTCCCAGCATGCTTGGACAGTCAACGGCTGTCCGGCAAAACTGGGAGTTGTTGTTTTGCAACAGCTGGAGGCTCCATTTTGGAAACTGTGGCGTACCATACATTTTTCATTTTTATTGGGGAGGGGGGCTGTGTAGGGGTATGTGTATATGTAGTATTTTTTTACTTTTTATATTGTGTTAGTGTAGTGTAGTGTCTTTAGGGTACAGTCCCACGGGCCGGGGATTACAGCGTGTTTCCCACTGCGAGTTTGAGCTGCCACGCAAAATTTGCTGCATCACAAACTTGCAGCCTGATACACACTGTAAGCCCCCTTCCCATGTGAATGTACCCTGTACATTCACAGGGGGGGGGGAACCTCCAGCTGTTGCAAAACTACAACTCCCAGCATGCACAGTCTATCAGTGTATGCTGGTAGTTATAGTTTTGCAACAGCTGGAGGCACACGGGTTGGGAAACACTGAGTTAGGAAACAGACAATGTTTCCCAACTAGTGTGCCTCCAGTTGTTGCAAAACCACAACTCCCAAACATTCTCAGGCATGCTGGAAGTAGTAGTTTAGCAACATCTTTAGAGCCAGATGTTGCCAAACTACAACTCCCAGCATAATTGGAGTTGTAGTTTTGCAACATCTGGAGGAATACAGTTTGCAGACCACTAATACAGTGGTTCCCAATCGGTGCCCTTCCAGATGTTGCAAAACTACAACTCCCAGTATGCCAAAACTGTCCAGGCATGCTGGGAATTGTAGTTCTGCAACATCTGAAGGGCCAGATGTTACAGAACTACAACTTCCAGCATGCCTGGACAGTAAGGGCATGCTGAGGATGTGTAGTTTTGCAACATCTGGAAGGGCACAGTGGTCTCCAAACTTTGGACCTCCATATGTTGCAAAACTGCAACTCCCAGCATGCCCAGATGCCAAGGGCTGTCTGGGCATGCTGGAAGTTGTAGTGTAAGGGGACCAGATGGAGCAGTCCAGATCGGATTACGGCGGTCTGGACTGCTGCAAAGGTCCCGCAACGCCGCCGAAGATCCACTCAGCTGTCGCCACCGCCGCCGTCTCCGCCGCCGGGATCCGGGTCTTCAGGGACGAGGTAAGTACCGGGGCCGGGCCCCAGCACTCCCCCGTCCCCCGCCACGTCCTTCGGTCTTCCTCCCGTTCTTTCCGGACTTCCAGGGGCCGGGCACGGCGGGAGGAAGTAACCTCCCCCCCTGCGATTGGTCGGTTAGCTAACCGAGGAATCGCAGGGGATAGGAGGAGGTGGCAGGCTTGCCACCTCGCTCCTATACTTCAGCATGGTCCTGGCTGTCTGTGACAACCGGGATCATGCTAAATTACCGGGTGGTCGGGCCCCAGAGACCTGATCAGCCCGGTATCGCCGCAGATCGCAGGGGCGATTTCCCTCGCGATTTGCGACGATCGCCGACATGGGGGGCAGACATGGCCCCCCTCGGCGTTTGCCCTGGATGCCTGATGAAGCATTTCAGCAGGCATCCGCTTCCGATCGGTGCGCGGCAGGGACCGGAAAACGCCAGGACGTATTGGGACGTCCTGGGTCCTTGAAGTCCAGGGTGCGGGGACGTCCTCGTATGTCCTGGGTCTTTAAGGGGTTAAAGAGTAGTGTAGCGTATTGTAATATCCTCATAAACACACTAAGTATGTCAGGCAGAGAAGTGCCAGGATGTGCACAGAGGAGTGGCAGAGGCCTAAATACTTCAGGCAGAGTTGGCAGCAGACTTGGGGTGAGTGGCAGCAGGAGTCGCAGCGAGAGGCCTTAGCTCCCGTTATCAGCCAGCGGTCGTGTCTCCGCCAGCAACCCATCTGCCATCGTCGATTGGCTAAGACGCTCATCCACATCATCACAAGTGACAACTGACACCCCCAGTCAACAGTCGGTGCGTTCCTCAGACACAACCCTCAGTTGGCATGGCCCGGGAGCAGTCCCTGTCCTCCCATTGCCTTTGTCCTATGCTGTTGCCTCTCCTAAAGAAGTAACTTATGCTGTGGGTTCAGCTCCACTATTTACTGAGGATGATCTAATAGAGGACAGTCAGCAGCTACTGGACCGCCAAGAAGGGGAGGAGACTGGCGCCGCTTGCTCCGCTAGGCGGCCAAGTAGTGATGCGGAGAGTGACGTGGGTGGCGGTGTTGCAAGGGTTCAGGGTCCTGAAACAGACACTGTTGGGGAACCTGAGGAGGACATCAGTGACGTGCACACCCCTGTGGATGATGATGAAGCCGATTGCAATTGGGAGCTGGGTGCAGAAGGGGCTTCATCATCATCAGGTGAAGAGAGTTGCAGGTTGCCCTTGAGGCAGCAAGGCGGTAGCACGGTTGGCAGTCAGCTTGGTGGCAGTAGTGGAAATTGAGGAGCCAAACGTGCCCGAGGGAGACCACCTGCTTCGCGGCAGCCTACCTTTCCGGGAGGTAGTGGAACAGGGGTTCCTGGAGACGGCGCCAGTAGCAGTCAATTAGTGCGGACTGCTGGTGGGAAAATCAGCTGCTCGGCGGTGTGGAAGTTTTTCATAAGGCATCCGGAAGAGGTTCACGTAGCCACATGCAAGATCTGTCGGCAGAAGGCGAAGCGTGGCCAGGGTTCCAATGTCAGCACCACGGCCCTGCTTCGCCACCATAAAGCGGTCTGGGAGAACTGTGGCTTTGATGTAGTGGTCCAGCCTGCTGCATCACCCAGTGGCCATCCACTCCCTCCTTCATCCAGCCAAGGCTCCACCACCTCAGCCGAAGGGAGCTGTGTGTCAAACCCTCCTTCTGTCGCTCCTGCTTCTTCCGCTTTTAGTCAGCCATTTCGCCAACAATCCATCGGCGAAGCCATGTCTAAGAGACAACAGTATGCGCCTACTCAACCAACGGTGCAGAAGTTGAATCTGCTCCTGTCCAAGTTGCTGGTGTTGCAGTCCCTCCCTTTTCAAGTGGTGGACTCTGGTGGACTTCACCTTTCAGAGAATTGATGGCTTGTGCCGAGCCGAGGTGGAGAGTCCCAAGCCGTCATTTCTTTGCGAAGAAGGCAGTACCAGCCCTGCATAAGTTTGTACAATAGAAGGTGGGCCAGTCCTTGAGCCTGTCGGTGTGTTCAAAAGTGCACGGCAGCGTTGACGTGTGGAGCTGTTACTACGGCAGGGACAATACTTGTCTTTTACGGCCCACTGGGTAAATGTGGTTCCTGCACAGCCACAACAGCAACTTGGACAGGTCACACCGCTTCCTCCTCCAGGCAGTTGGTCCTTCGCTCCCAGGCAGTTGGTCCTATTACAGTGTGCGACGCTGCCTCCTCATCCTCCACCGTGTCCTCGGCCTCCACTGCATGTCCAAATCTCGCTGGCCCTTCATCGTACCATATGTGTAGGGCACGGCGGTGTCAAGCTGTTCTTCACATGGTTTGCCTTGGCGAACTGAGTCACACAGGGGAGGAACTGCTAAAGTTCATTCGTAAAGAAATCCGAGTATTGCGTACTCCACGAAATCTGAAAATGGTAACCATGGTGAGCGACAACGGGAAGAACATTATGTTCGCGCTGCGACAAGGAAGTGTTGAATCTGGTTGTCAAGCACTTCCTCAAGTCTTCATCCCATTTGCAAAACATCCTGAAAATGGCAAGGAAACTGTGCATGCACTTCAGCCACTTGTACACCGCCAAGCACACTTTCCTTTAGCTGCAGCGTCAGAACGGTATCCCATAACATAGTCTTATTTGTGACGTTGCCACGCGTTGGAATTCCACCCTCCATATGTTGGACAGACTATACGAACAAAGAAAAGCCATCACCGATTTCTTGATGATCCAAGCAGATAGGAGTAATCCCCTGTGTAACTTCAATGTGAACCAGTGGCAGCTCATACGTGACACCTGCCGTTTGCTGAGGCCCTTTGAGGAAGCCACATTATTTGTGAGTTGCCTGAATTACACCATGAACGACATAATTCCACTCCTACATTTCCTACAACAAATGATTGAAACCATTGCTGGTCACGGCAATGGAGACATTGCGCCTACATCTCAAGGCTACATGAGCCTTGTGGGGGCTGAACTGGAGGAGGAGGATGATAAGGGGCAGAGCGGAGCACAGTTTAGGTTGGATGAGATGGCCGGTGTTTCTAGTCAGGAGACAGGAGAGGAGGAGCAGGAGCAGCCAGAGGAGCTGCAGGGTTATGAGGAAATTGAGACAGAGGACCCAGACACACCGTGGCAGTATGCAGTGGAGATGGAGGCAGGTTGTCCCTCCGAGTCACTCGCGCAAATGGCACGATGCATGCTCAGTAGCCTGCGTAGTGACCCCCGAATTGTAAAAATTAGTCAGCGGGATGACTTCTTGATCTCCACCTTATTAGACCCTTGCTACCGTCCCAAAATGGGGGCCTTTTTTACACCCACTGAGAGGGAGGACAAACTGACCTACTACAGAGAGATTCTACGTAGTCAGTTGGCTGATGCCTGTCGGCCACATGGTCCATCCACTCGCAGGACTGACTTGGGGGGCCCTCTGCGCTCACCTTCCACTATCATGGCTGCTGGGGAGGGGTGGCCGGAGCAGTACCAGCTCAATCAGCAGCAACCTGAGTCTACAGTCGCTGTTGAGTAGCTTTCTTCACCCGCATAGTGAAGCAACTCATCAGCAGCAGGTAGACATGGAGCTTTCATTTTTTCTCCAACTTAGAGTTAAAGGTGTACTCCGCCCCTAGACATCTTATCCCCTATCCAAAGGGATAGCCGCTGCGGCACCGCGCTATCATTACTGCACAGAGCGAGTTCTCTCTGCACGTAATGATGGGCAATACAGGGGCCGGAGCATCATTATGTCACTGCTCAACCCCTCGTGACGTCACGGTCCACCCTCCTCAATACAAGTCTATGGGAGGGGGCATGGCGGTCGTCACGCCCCCTGCCATAGACTTGCATAAAGGGGACGGGCCGTGATTTCACAAGGGGCGGAGCCATGACGTCACGCTGCTCCGTCCCCTGTATCGCCGGTCATTACGCACAGAGCGAACTCGCTCTGTGCAGCAATGATAGCGCAGTGCCGCAGCGGTGATCCCAGGGGTCCCTAGCAGCAGGACCGCAGCGATTAGACATCTTATCCCCTATCCTTTGGATAGGGGAAAAGATGTCTAGGGGCGGAGTACCCCTTTAAGGTCCCCTCAGCCAGTGCCTGATCTGTGACCTTCAATAAAAATGCAGCCAAAAACTGTTTGAGCATGTTCTCAGAATCTATCACCTGGAGAGAGGCTCTTATGTAGACGAGGTGGCCGAGTGGTTAAGGCGATGGACTGTTAATCCATTGTGCTCTGCATGCATCAGTTCAAATCTCATTCTCATCTGTTTCTTCTGCTTCTTAAGACATTGCACCTTGCCTTGTAGATTCTTTACTGTCAGTATATGCAGTTTTCTATTTTCGATCCAGAAAGGTGCCTCATGTGACCTATCAACCAGGCATTAGTAATCCCTCATTGTTTTTCCATTTCTCTTGCATGGTGCTTAAAGGGGTTATCTAGGAAAAAACTTTTTTTATATATCAACTGACTCCAGAAAGTTAAACAGATTTGTAAATTACTTCTATTAACCCCTTAAGGACTCAGCCCATTTTGGCCTTAAGGACTCAGACAATTTAATTTTTACGTTTTCATTTTTTCCTCCTCGCCTTCTAAAAATCATAACTCTTTTATATTTTCATCCACAGACTAGTATGAGGGCTTGTTTTTTGCGCGACCAGTTGTCCTTTGTAAAGACATAACTCATTATATCATAAAATGTATGGCGCAACCAAAAAACACTATTTTTGTGGGGAAATTAAAACGAAAAACGCAATTTTGCTAATTTTGGAAGGTTTTGTTTTCACGCCGTACAATTTCTGGTAAAAATGACATGTGTTCTTTATTCTGAGGGTCAATACGATTAAAATGATACCCATTATTATATACTTTTCTATTATTGTTGCGCTTAAAAAAAATCACAAACTTTTTAACCAAATTAGTACGTTTATAATCCCTTTATTTTGATGACCTATAACTTTTTTATTTTTCCGTATAAGCGGCGGTATGGGGGCAAATTTTTTGCGCCATGATCTGTACTTTTTTTTGATACCACATTTGCATATAAAAAACTTTTAATACATTTTTTATAATTTTTTTTTTTATAAAATGTATTAAAAAAGTAGGAATTTTGGACTTTTTAAATTTTTTTTCGTTCACGCCGTTCACCGTACGGGATCATTAACATTTTATTTTAATAGTTCGGACATTTACGCACGCGGCGATACCAAATATGTCTATAAAAAATGTTTTTTACGCTTTTTGGGGGTCTAATAGGAAAAAACGGACGTTTTACTTTTTTATTGGGGGAGAGGATTTTTCACTTTTTTTTTACTTTTACTTTTACATTTTTTTACATTTTTTTTTACACTTGAATAGTCCCCATAGGGGACTATTCATAGCAATACCATGATTGCTAATACTGATCTGTTCTATGTATAGGACATAGAACAGATCAGTATTATCGGTGATCTTCTGCTCTGGTCTGCTCGATCACAGACCAGAGCAGGAGACGCCGGGAGCCGCACGGAGGAAGGTGAGGGGACCTCCGTCCGGCGTTCTGAATGATCGGATCCCCGCAGCAGCGCTGCGGGCGATCCGATCATTCATTTTAATCGCGAACTGCCGCAGATGCCGGGATCCGTATTGATCCCGGCACCTGAGGGGTTAATGGCGGACGCCCGCGAGATCGCGGGCGTCGGCCATTGCCGGCGGGTCCCTGGCTGCGATCAGCAGCCGGGATCAGCCGCGCATGACACGGGCATCGCTCCGATGCCCGCGGTTATGCTTAGGACGTAAATGTACGTCCTGGTGCGTTAAGTACCACCTCACCAGGACGTACATTTACGTCCTGCGTCCTTAAGGGGTTAAAAAATCTTAATCCTTTCAGTACTTATGAGCTGCTGAAGTTGAGTTGTTATTTTCTGTCTAAGTGCTCTCTGATGACACGTGTCTCGGGAACCGCCCAGTATAGAAGCAAATCCCCATAGCAAACCTCTTTTACTCTGTGCAGTCCCCAAGACAAGCAGAGATGTCAGCAGAGAGCACTGTTACCAGACAGAAAACAATAACTCAACTTCAGCAGCTGATAATTATTGAAAGGATTAATATTTTTTAATAGAAGTAATTTACAAATCTGTTTACCTTTCTGGAGCCAGTTGATATAAAAAAAAAAGGTTTTTCCTGGAATACCCCTTTAATGCTATCCTATAAAGAAGATGAGGACATTGCCTTCTTTTTGGCATTCAGCCAGCATACATATTTTTGACTTTGCTCGGACATTCTTAGGACTGTGGGATAGACAAGTTTGAAGTCAGATTGAACGTCTACTTCTTGGTATGAAAAGCTCAAAATTGCAAAGAAAGAAAGACGCTGCTGAGATTCAAACTCAGATTGTCCTTTTTATAAGACAATGGTGAACAGGGCGGGCTTCTGGTTCAGGAATTCATCAGCGCTGACCGGGAGAAGTTGCCTGATGAAGCCACGCATGCGTGGTGAAATGCGTTGCATTATCCACAATAAAATCCTCTCTCAAGGTATCCTACCTGTCTGATGTCCTTCTCCCGGTCAGCGCCGATGAATTCCTGAACCAGAAGCCCGCCCTGTTCACCATTGTCTCATATCAGGAAGGCTGCAGATCCGGATTATTACCTACGGACCACCATTGTTGTGTATGGGCTACACAACTATGTCGGGTGAGTGGTGATTCTTCCCCCTACATTGTAGTGATTTTACTCCACAAGGAGTGCCTCCGTCTTTTCTCTTTCCTCTACTTTTTATAAGACAGGCACTTTAACCAACTAAGCCACAGCACCACACCCAAAAGTCAGAAAATGGGAATTGCTATGCAATGATTAAAATGTCTACAAAATGCTTAGCATTGACAGATCGGTTGCAGCTTGCATTTTTTGAGTTATGGTCCACTCAGCCAGTGCTTAATATGTGACCTTCAATGAAAATGCAGCCAAAGACTTGTTCACCATGTTGTGAGAATGTCTCACCTGGAGTGGTTGCCTTATACAGAAGGGGTAGCCGAGGGGTTAAATCGATGAACTGCTAATCCATTGTGCTCTGCATGCCTCTTCCAACTTGGTATTTTGCTTTGAAGATTTTTTATTGTCTTCGCAGGCAGTGGATGCCCCCACAATGGGAGTTTTCTATTTCCAATCCAGAAGGGTGCGTTACCTGACCTATCAACCAGGCCAAGGTAATTCTACTTTGTTTTTTGATTCCTCTTGCATGGTGCTTAATGCTATCCTATAAAGAAAATGAGGACATTTCCTTCTTTTGGACGTTTAGCCAGCATCCATATTTTTTACTTTTCTTGGAATTTCTTAGGGCTGTGGGATAGACAGTTTTGATGTCGGATAGGATTGAACGTCTGCTTTTTGGTATGAAAAGCTTAAAACTGAGGAAAAGAAAAGCACTGCTGAGATTCAAACTCAGAATCTCCTGTTTATTGAACAGGCGCCTTAAAGAACTAAGCCACAGCGCCATGTGAAAGCCAGCAGAAAAGCCAGCAGAAAAGCCAGCAGAAAAGCCAAAAAATGGGAATCTCTACTCATATTTCTACAAATGTTGTGCATTGATGGAGTGGTTGCAGCTTGCATTTTTTCACCAACTTGGAGTTAAGGTCCCTTCAACCAGTGCCTGATCTGGGACCTTCAATAAAAAAGCAGCCAAAAACTTTTTGACCATATTCTCAGAACCTATATATCACCTGGAGATAGGTATTTATGTAGATGAGGTGGACAAGTGGTTTAGGTGATGGACTGCTATTCCATTGTGCTCTGCATGCATGGTTTTGAAGCCCATCTTTGTCGGCTTCTTACAACTTGCCTTTTAGATTTTTTATTGTCAGCACAGACAGTGGATGCCCCCACCTTGGCAGTTTTCTATTTTCGATCCAGAAGGGTGAGTCATGTGACCTATCAACCAGGCATTAGGGCCCCAGCAACTTGGACAGGAACACATTCATCTTCTGCGCCGTTGGATAAGTGGGCACATGCTGCTATAAGCTGCTGCTGTGAAAAAGCTTGTACTGGTATCTTAAAATCGAGCTGGCGGTCCTCCGCGAGGTGAGCTACCACCTGTTCCAGCCCCTGCCTCTCAGCCCCCTCCCCGCCGGACTGTTAAACTGTGAATGTTTCATTTAATCAGTATTAATCAGTTTTGGTTCATTGTTATCGCTCAAACCTGTTTCATTGGATTCTTGTGGTAATTCCACAGGTAATATATGACACCGACCATAGGGCCTCACAATGAAAAGATTGAAGAGAATTTTTCAAATTGAAATTGAAGATTTTGTTTAGATTCACAAGTTTAATGTCCCAGGTACACCAAGTGTTTACTTTGAACTAATACTGCATGGCCACAAAACCCAATATAATGAGGTCACATGGCTGCACAATGACAGAGTCTAGAAGTGTCAGCAACCTGACGAGATCATAGGGCCTCACAATTGAAAAGATTGAAGATATTTTTTAAATAAAAAATTGAAGATTTTAAATAGATTAACATTTTAAAAGTTTAATTTAATGTGACAAGAGCATGAGGAGACATATGGTGGCAGAATGACACAGCCTGGAGGTGGCAGAAGCATGAGGAGACCATATAGTGGCAGAATGACCCAGCCCATAGGTTGCAGCAGCATGACGAGACCATAGGGCCTCACAATTGAAAAGATTAAAGATGTTTTTCTAACATTTAAATTGAAGATTTTAAATAGATTAACATTTTAAAAGTTTAATTTAATGTTCCTTGTGGCAGAATGACACAGCCTGGAGGTGGCAGCAGTCTGACAAGATCATAGGGTCTCACAATTTAAAAGATTGAAGATATTTTTTTAAATTTAAATTAAAGATTTCAAATAGCTTAACATAAACAGTTTTATTTAATGTGCCATGAGGAAAACACATGGCCACGGTGTGTCTGGGTCCTCTGTCTCGTCTTCCTCATTACCCTGTAGCTCCACAGCCTGTTCCTGCTCCTCCTCTCCTCCTCAGATGATTATAAAAACCACCCATTTTGCAAAATCTTGCTTGTGCTCCACTGTTTCCATCCTCTTCAACCTCCAGTACAGCCCCCACAGGGCTCATGTGGCCATGAGATGTAGGCGCCACGTCTCCAGTGTCCTGACCAGCCATCATTTCCAATTTCCAGTTTTCGTTAAGTAAGCCATAATTCGATTTCTTGATCTATCACTTTTAGCAGTTCCTCTCCTATGTGACTCCTGTGTGACAAGGCAAACCATGTGAACAACAGCATGACACCACCGTGCTCTGCACACATGGAAGGCTGGTGGGGCACTGAGACTTGTCCGTGCAGTGAACGCTGAGGGCACTGTGAAGGATGAGGAGGCAGAGTTGCACACTGTCGCAGGACCAACGGCCTGGAAGCGTGGAGGTCCAAGTTGGTGTTGTGGCTGTGTAGAAACCACATTCACCCAGTGGGCCATAAAGGACATGTATTGTCCCTGACTGTTATTATAGCTCACACGTCGGCGCTGCCGTGCACTTTGGTAAACACCTGCACGCTCAAGGACTGGCCCACCTTCTGTTCCACATAATTGTGCAGGGCTGGTACTGCCTTATTCACAAAGAAATGACCATCTCTCTCATCTCGGCTCAGCACAAGCCATCAGTTCTCTGAAAGGTGCAGAGTCCACCACTTGAAAAGGAAGGGACTGCAGCACCAGCAACTTGGAGAGGAGCACATTCAGCTTCTGCACCATTGGATGGGTGGGCACATACTGTTGTCTCTGACATGGCTTCGCCGATGGATTGCTGGCGGAATGACTGACTCGAAGTAGGAGGAGCAGGAGCATCTGGACCCACAAAAGATGGGTATAACACACATCTCCCTTCGGCTGAGGGGGTGGAGCCTTGGCTGGCTGAAAGATGGTGTGCCACTGGTTGATGCAGCAGGCTGGACCACTGCATCGGAGCCACGGTTCTCCCAGGCCTCTTTATGGTGATGCTACATATATTGATGCCGGACCGTGGTGCCAATATTGGGGCCCTGGCCATGCTTCACCTTCTGCCGAAACATCTTGCATGTGGCCAGGTTAACATCCTCGGATGCATGATTAAAAACTTCCTCACCGCCGAGTAGCTGATTTTCCCACCAAAAGTCCGTACTGATTGACTGCTACTGCCGCCAACTCTAGGAACCCCTGTTCCACTACCTTCCGGGAAGGTAGGCTGCCGCAAAGCAGGTGGTCTCCCCCGGGCACGTTTGGCTCCATACTTCCCACTCACGGCAACTTGCAACCCTCGTCTCCTGATGACGATGAAGCCCCTTCTGCACCCAGCTACCAAGTCATCAGCTTCATCATCATCGATTTGTGTCTACTTATCACTGATGTCCTCCTCAGGTTCCACAACATTGTCTGCTTCAGGAGTCTGAACACTCGAAACACCACCTCCCATGCCACTCTCCTCATCACTACTTGCTCACCTAGCGGAGGAAGCAGCGGGTGTCTCCTCCACTTCTTGGCTGGGCAGTAGCTGCTGACTGTCCTCTAGTAGATCGTCCTCACTAAATAGTGGAGCTGAACCAACAGCAGACAATACTTTTGTGGGGGAGGGAACAGCATAGGACAGAGGCTATTGGAGGACAGGGACTGAGGGTTGTGTCTGAGGAATCCACCGACTGTTGACTGGGGGTGTTAGATGTCACCTGTGATGCAGTGGATGACCGAGTTAACCAGTCAATGATGGCAGATGGGTTGCTGGTTGAGACACGACCGCTAGCTGATATCAGGAGCTCAGGCCTCTCACTGTAACTCCTGCTGCCACTCGCCCCAAGCCTGCTGCGACCTCTGCCTGCGCCTGATGAATTAAGGCCTCTGCCACTCCACTGTGCACGTCGAGGAGGAGGACAATACGTTCCACTATGCTTAAAACTGTATTTGGCTACAAAAGCAGGTGTGTAGTTTTGTCTGGCCTTTCAGAGTAACTAGGCCCAAATTAGTTTAACCCCTTAAGGACCCAGCCAATTTTCACTGTAGGACACAGCCATTTTTTTGCACATCTTACCACTGTCACTGGGATGCTTTTACCTTTCATTCTGATTACGAGATTGTTTTTTCGTGACATATTCTACGTTATGTTAGGGGTAAAATTTTGTTGATACTTGCATCATTGAAAATTTTGCATTTTTTTTAACTTTGAAGCTCTCTGCTTATAAGGAAAATGAATATTCCAAATAAATTATATATTGATTCACATATACAATATGTCTACTTTATTTTTCCATCATAAAGTTGACATGTTTTTACTTTTGGAAGACATCAGAAGGCTTCTAAGTATAGCAGCAATTTTCCAATTTTTCAAAAAATTTTTCATTTTCACGGACCACTGTTCCAAAAATCTGCCAGACCCCTGTGGGGTGTAAATGCTCACTGTACCCCTTATTGCATTACATGAGGGGTGTAGTTTCCAAAATGGGGTCACATGTGGGTATTTATTTTTTTTGCGTTTATGTCAGAACCGCTGTAAAATCAGCCACCCCGGTGCAAATCACCAATTTAGGCCTCAAATGTATATGGTGCGCTCTCACTGCTGAGCCTTGTTGTGCCCCCGCCGAGCATTTTACGGCAACATATGGGGTATTTCTGTACTCAGGAGAAATTGCGTTACAAATTTTGGGGGTCTTTTTTTCCTTTTAACGCTTGTGAAAATTAAAAGTATGGGGCAACACCAGCATGTTAGTGTAAAAAAGAAAACATTTTACACTAACATGCTGGTGTAGACCTGCTCTTTACCTTTTCATAAGGGGTAAAAGGAGAAATAAAAAACTAAATTTGTTAGGCAATTTCTCCTGAGTACCGAGATACCACATATGTGGCCCGAAACTATTTCCTTGAAATACGGCAGGGCTCCAAAGCGAGAGAACGCCATGCGCATGTGAGGCCTATTTGGGGGATTTGCATCTGCCACCAAAATACCCTACGGCAGTGTATCGCAAACAGTGTGTCTCCAGCTGTTGCAAAACTCCCAGCATGCCTTGACAGTCAATGGCTGTCTGGTAATGCTGGGAGTTGTTGTTTTTCAACAGCTGGAGGCTCCTTTTTGGAAACATTGCTGTACAAGACATTTTTTTTTATTGGGGGGGGGGGGGACTGTGTAGGGGTATATGTAGTGTTTTACTTTTTATATTGTGTAGGTGTAGTGTAGTGTTTTTAGGGTGCATTCACACGGTTGGGTTTACAGTGAGTTCCTCGCTGGGAGTTTGAGCTGCGGCAGTAAATTTGGCACATCTCAAACTTGCAGCACAAAACACACTGTAAACCCGCCTGTGTGAATGTACCCTGTACATTCACATGGGGGGGGGGGCAAACCTCCAGCTGTTGCAAAACTACAACTCCCAGCATGCACTGACAGACCATACATGCTGGGAGTTGTAGTTATGCAACAGCTGGAGGCACATTGGTTGCGCAACATTGAGTGTTTGTTACTTAACTCAGTGTTTTGCAACTAGTGTGCCTCCAGCTATTGCAAAACTCGAACTCCCAGCATGTACAGTCTCTCAGTGCATGCTGGGAGTTGTATTTTTGACACAGCTGGAGGCACACTGGTTGCAAAACACTGAGGACACAAACTCTGTTTCACAACCATTGTGTCTCCAGCTGTTGCAAAACTGCACCACTCAGCATGCATTGACTGAATGCTGAGAGTTGTAGTTTTGCAACAGCTGGAGGCACACAGCTACAACTAACAGCATAGCCTTTAGTAGTGTGTGCATGCTGGGAGTTGTAGTTATGCAACAGCTGGATGCACCCTTTTTCATAGAAAAAATGTGCATCCAGCTGTTGCATAACTACAACTCAATATATATAGAGAACGCAATGTATGTACAGGCTATGCGTCTTAGCCAAATACAAAGGATCACCTCAGCATTAAGAGTCAAATAATAAGAAACAACTAATAAGTGTTCCAACCAGGTGTGCTTAATACATCACTTTTACTAGATTTCTATTTAAAATCCACCAATAATAAGAAAGTGCCTGTGTATTCCAACACCAAATGAAAATTAGACATAAAATTGGTCATCACCATTAGTAACCAAGCATATGGAGGCTCTGCTGGGCCCTGCCAGCCCCAAATGCACAAATGGAATATTATACAGAACCGCCGACGCGTTTCTACCACGTAGTAGACGGTGGTTTCATCAGGGAAGAGTTAAATATAATTGACCAAAACATATAATCAAGCTTATAGTGTATGCAGCATGAGGTCCCCTCCTAACAAAATATATAACATCATAGGACTAATAAAGCGGGCTCAATTGATCCTGTAAGGAAAAGAATGCTCCACTCCTGTGTCCTAAAAAGAAAAGTTTTTGGGGGGCCAATAATCCGCAGCTGCTTCTACCACGGTTAGCTGTCATGAAGTACGGGCACGGCATTACCTGCAGTTGCGCAGGGAGCCGGATCTCAGTCCAGCTCTGCTCGCTTGGTGTAGCGAGGTGCCGGCGTCTGTCGAATGCATAACTACAACTCCCAGCATGCACAGACTACCAAAGGGCATGCTGGGATTTGTAGTTGGAACTTCAGCTGTTGCAAAACTACAACTCCCAGCATGCCCTTTGGCTGTGCAGGCTGAGAGTTGTTGCTAAGCAACAGCAGGAGGTGAACAGGCCTCACCTCCTGCTGTATCCTTCTGCCTGCCCCATGACCATCGCTGCTCCTGCCACCTGGACCACCGCCGCCACCGCTCTTGAGGGGATCCCTGCCGGACCAGGGAAAGGTAGGAGACCCCCGCCTACGCCGATCTCTGCCCACCATTACAGTGATTGTGAGGCGGCACCTGTGCCACCTCACCCCTGCTGGGTCCTTAAGGGGTTAATGCTTTGGAATACTTAGTATTCCAAAGCATTGCAGATATATGCTGCCTGTTAGTTTTATACTAGCAGGCAGCATATCAGGACATGCCTCTGGCACGTCCTGACAGGCAATAACCGGGGCAGACCTGGAGATCCTTCCCTCTGCCAAAACTCCTTACAGCTCGCGGTCACTTCCGACCTTGGCTGTAAGAGTTAAACTGCCGGGACGGAAGTTTTCTTTGGTCCCTGCAGTACGGCAGGTCCCCTCCCACCGGGGATCACACACAGCACCCTGCAATCTCGCTGCAGGGTGCTGCAGGGGTGACAGAGGGCGCTCCCTCCCTCTGTCATAACACATACAGCCAGCGGTCACTTCCGACCGCGGCTGTAAGGGTTAAACTGTAAGGGACCGCTCTGATTGGTCCTAGCCTGGTAGCAGTGACCCTCAGCTGTCTGTGACAGCTGAGGGTCACCCGATTGCCACTGCTGTTTAGGAGCAGTGACAGTTAGAAACATGGACGAATATAGACATCCTTGTGCCGGAACGGCCGCCAAGCAGGACGTCTATACTCGTCCTTGGTCGTTATCGGGTTAACAGGAAAATATATCAAGGACACCGCGTTTACACTTATGAGAGGAAGGATATGCGCTCCACTACGCTTAAAACTGTATTAGACTACAGAAACAAGTGTGTAGCTTTGGCTGGCCTTTCTCAGTAACTAGGCCCAAACTAGTTAAAAAGGAAAATATATAAAGGACACTGTCACGATTCGGCTTACGGGTTGACTGTCACGATTCGGCTTACGGGTTGTGGATCCGCTGTGTCAGCGAGGGATTGGCGTGGACCGTGCTAGTGGACCGGTTCTAAGAGGCTACTGGTTTTCACCAGAGCCCGCCGCAAAGCGGGATGGTCTTGCTGCGGCAGTAGCAACCAGGTCGTATCCACTAGCAACGGCTCAACCTCGCTGACTGCTGAGAAGGCGTGGGACAGAAGGACTAGGCAGAGGCAAGGTCAGACGTAGCAGAAGGTCGGGGGCAGGCGGCAAGGTTCATAGTCAGGATGGATAGCAGAAGTTCAGGTACACAGGCTTTGGACACACTAAACGCTTTCACTGGCACAAGGCAACAAGATCCGGCAAGGGAGTGCAAGGGAGGAGATCAGATATAGCCAGGGAGCAGATGGAAGCCAATTAAGCTAATTGGGCCAGGCACCAATCATTGGTGCACTGGCCCTTTAAGTCTCAGAGAGCTGGCGCGCGCGCGCCCTAGAGAGCGGAGCCGCGCGGGCCAGCACAAGACAGCAGGGGACCGGGACGGGTAAGTGACCTGGGATGCGATTCGCGAGCGGGCGAATCGCATCCCCGACGGCCATGACAGTGCAGCGCTCCCGGTCAGCGGGACTGACCGGGGCGCTGCAGGGAGAAAGACGCCGTGAGCGCTCCGGGGAGGAGCGGGGACCCGGAGCGCTAGGCGTAACAGTACCCCCCCCCCTTAGGTCTCCCCTTTTTTTTGTCCGGTAACTGCCTCCCCTGGGATGAGGACACCGGGAAAGAATGGAGGGTTTCCTCAACGGCAGGCAGTACAGCAGGAGTTGGAATGGGGAGGGAGGGCAGAGGGTGAAGCTTGGCACGGGGCAGGGTGACACAAGGACGGGAGCCATGAGGAGGCACAGAGGCTTGCCTGACGGGACTGGGAGGGGGGGAGAGGCACTTCCTAAGGCAGGCAGAGTCCCAGTTCTTGATCTCCCCGGTGGTCCAATCAAGGGTAGGAGAATGAAGGCGGAGCCATGGCAGACCGAGGAGGACCTCAGAGGTACAGTTGGGGAGAACGAAGAGCTCAATCCTTTCGTGGTGGGGTCCAATACACATCAGGAGGGGTTCTGTGCGGTAACGCACGGTGCAATCCAGTCTGACTCCATTGACCGCGGAAATGTAGAGCGGCTTGACGAGACGGGTCACCGGGATGCTGAATTTATTCACAAACGACTCCAAAATAAAATTACCAGAGGCACCAGAGTCCAAGCAGGCCACGGCTGAGAGGGAGGAGTTGGCTGAAGGAGAAATCCGCACGGGCACCGTGAGACGTGGAGAAGCAGACTTGGAACCAAGAGACGCCACACCCACGTGAGCTGGGTGCGTGCGTGCGTTTCCCAGACGTGGAGGACGGATAGGGCAATCCACCAAGAAATGCTCGGTACTGGCACAGTAAAGACAGAGATTTTCTTCCCTACGGCGATTCCTCTCTTCCTGGGTCAGGCGAGACCTATCCACTTGCATGGCCTCCTCGGCGGGAGGCCCAGGCGTAGATTGCAACGGATACTGTGGGAGAGGTGCCCAGAGATCTAAGTCTTTTTCCTGGCGGAGCTCTTGGTGTCGCTCAGAAAAACGCATGTCAATGCGGGTAGCCAAATGGATGAGTTCTTGCAGATTGGCAGGAATCTCTCGTGCGGCCAGCACATCCTTGATGCGACTGGATAGGCCTTTTTTAAAGGTCGCGCATAGAGCCTCGTTATTCCATGATAACTCGGAAGCAAGAGTACGAAATTGGATGGCGTACTCGCCCACTGAAGAATTACCCTGGACCAGGTTCAACAGGGCAGTCTCGGCAGAAGAAGCTCGGGCTGGCTCCTCGAAGACACTCCGGACTTCAGCGAAAAAGGACTGGACTGAGGCTGTGGCAGGATCATTGCGGTCCCAGAGCGGTGTGGCCCAAGACAAGGCCTTTCCTGAAAGAAGGCTTACTACAAACGCCACCTTAGACCGTTCTGTAGGAAACAAGTCCGACAACATCTCCATATGCAGGGAACACTGAGACAAAAATCCACGGCAGTGTTTAGAGTCCCCATCAAATTTGTCCGGCAGGGACAAGCGGAGGCTAGGAGCGGCCACTCGCTGCGGAGGAGGTGCAGGAGCTGGCGGAGGAGATGGTTGCTGCTGTAGCAGAGGCAGAAGTTGCTGTAACATGGCGGTCAACTGCGACAGCTGCTGTCCTTGCTGGGCAATCTGCTGCGATTGCTGAGCGACCACCGTGGGAAGGTCAGCGAGACTTGGCAGCGGCACCTCAGCGGGATCCATGGCCGGATCTACTGTCACGATTCGGCTTACGGGTTGACTGTCACGATTCGGCTTACGGGTTGTGGATCCGCTGTGTCAGCGAGGGATTGGCGTGGACCGTGCTAGTGGACCGGTTCTAAGAGGCTACTGGTTTTCACCAGAGCCCGCCGCAAAGCGGGATGGTCTTGCTGCGGCAGTAGCAACCAGGTCGTATCCACTAGCAACGGCTCAACCTCGCTGACTGCTGAGAAGGCGTGGGACAGAAGGACTAGGCAGAGGCAAGGTCAGACGTAGCAGAAGGTCGGGGGCAGGCGGCAAGGTTCGTAGTCAGGATGGATAGCAGAAGTTCAGGTACACAGGCTTTGGACACACTAAACGCTTTCACTGGCACAAGGCAACAAGATCCGGCAAGGGAGTGCAAGGGAGGAGATCAGATATAGCCAGGGAGCAGATGGAAGCCAATTAAGCTAATTGGGCCAGGCACCAATCATTGGTGCACTGGCCCTTTAAGTCTCAGAGAGCTGGCGCGCGCGCGCCCTAGAGAGCGGAGCCGCGCGCCAGCACAAGACAGCAGGGGACCGGGACGGGTAAGTGACCTGGGATGCGATTCGCGAGCGGGCGCGTCCCGCTGTGCGAATCGCATCCCCGACGGCCATGACAGTGCAGCGCTCCCGGTCAGCGGGACTGACCGGGGCGCTGCAGGGAGAAAGACGCCGTGAGCGCTC
Organism: Hyla sarda; assembly: GCF_029499605.1. NCBI lineage: Eukaryota > Metazoa > Chordata > Amphibia > Anura > Hylidae > Hyla > Hyla sarda. The sequence continues at coordinate 282,120,104 of NC_079194.1, read as the reverse complement.
CGGGGAGGAGCGGGGACCCGGAGCGCTAGGCGTAACAGACACCACGTAGGTGTACGTACAGTTTACACTTATGAGAGGTGGACAATGCACTCTGCTTAAAAGTGTATTAGGCTACAAAAACAAGTGTGTGGCTTTGGCTGGCCTTTTACAGTAAGTGGGCTCAAATTAGTTTGACAGGGAAAAAAAACGTACACCACCTATGTACGCACAGGTTACACTTATGAGAGGACAATACGCTCCCCTAAGCAACCTGTATTAGACATTAGACACTAAAATGTCTCTCTCTCGCTCTCTCTCTCTCTCTCTCTCCTCTCTCTCCTCTCTCTCCTCTCTCTTCTCTCTCTTCTCTCTCTTCTCTCTCTTCTCTCTCTTCTCTCCTCTCTCTCTCTCGGCAGGGTTTATATTTTTTAAATTACTTATCTCCCTAAATCATTACACATATTCCATCTATCTCCTGTGATACCCCCAACCATTTTTTTAAACGAAACTATTTACTAGAGTGTTAAGATCCTTCTGCTGGCAGGGTAAACCTTCTAGACTCAGTCTGGCTCTCTTCTAGGCTGAAAATGACAGGGAAGCATGGCAGCTCCTGATTCATATATTTATTCTCTCTCTCTCTCTCCCTCTCTCTCTCTCTCTCTCTCTCTCCCTCTCTCTCTCTCTCTCCCCTGTAAGTGCTATAATTCGGATTCGTCAGATTGGATTCACCCATCCATAGTGGTAATGTATACCAGTAGGGGAATCTCAGACCACGCAGCCCTTGTCCTTACCCTTATTGTAACACTGAGCGTTCCGGGTCCCGCTCCTCCCCTGGAGCACTCGCGGCATCCTGATCTTGCTTGCAGTGCCCCAGTCAGACTCGCTGACCGGGAGCACTGCTCTGTGTCCCCCGGCGGGGATGCGATCCGCGCGGCGGGACGTGCCTGCCCGCGAGTCACATTCCGTTCCACTCACCTGCCCCGTCCTCCTGCTCAGTCCCGGCGTGCGCGGCCCCGCTCTCTAGGGTACGCGTGCGCCGGGTCTCTCAGATTTAAAGGGCCAGTGCACCATTAATTGGTGCCTGGCCCAATCGGTTCCAATCACTCCCCACACTATATAATCCCACTTCCCCTTCCTGTCCTCGCCGGATCTTGTTGTCTTGTGCCCTGAGAAAGCGTTTCTGTGTGTTCCCTAGCCTGTGTATCCAAACCCCTTGCCGTTGCCCCTGACTACGAACCTTGCCGTCTGCCTTGACCTTCTGCTACGTCTGACCTCGCCTTGCCTTGTCCTTGTGTACCGCTCCTATCTCAGCTGTCAGTGAGGTTGAGTTGCTATCGGGTGGAACGACCTGGGGGTTACCTGGCGCAGCAAGTCCATCCCGCTTTGCGGCGGGCTCTGGTGAAAACCATTAACCTCTTAGATTCCGTTCCCCTGGTACGGCCCACGCCATTGCCTCACTGACACAGAGGATCCACTCCAGTGCCCTTCCTGCATACCAGCCCGGATCCTGACACTTATCCTAGGTCCCTGCCCCAATTCCAACTCTGGTGTACACACCCTGGATGGTTACTGTCTGAGATTGTGTCCTCCAGTCCCACAGGAAATACTGGGAGCATAATGTTGGTCACCCTGACATCTTAGTTCAGTGGGATTCCTATTAAGTTACAGTTAGAGGAGCCTATTGAAGGGTTCAAGGGTTAAAAGGGCAGTCCATAGGGCTAGGGAGCTTGCAGTCCATAGGGCTATTGGCCATTAAGTTGGCACTTGAGGAGTGGAGACATCTTCTGGAAGGATCCCTTCATCCCATCACCATCTCCACAGACCATAAAAATTTGTCTTATCTTCAATCCGCTCAGCAGTTAAATCCTCGCCAGGCTAGATGGTCATTGTTTTTTGCCCGTTTAAATTTTCAAATTCATTTTCGTCCTGCGGACAAGAATGTCAGGGCTGATGCTCTACCACGTTCCACCGATGCCTCTGAATCCGAAGCTCCTCCTCTGCACATCATACCTCCAGAGTGTCTGATCTCCTCTGCCCCTGCTTCTCTGTTGCCTATTCCTCTGGGAAAAACTTATGTTCCTCCTCGTCTTCGCCTCCAGACTCTCAAATGGGGTCATTCCTCCCATCTGGCTGGTCATGCTGGAATCAAAAAGTCCATACAGTTAATTGCCAGACACTATTGGTGGCCTTCCCTGGAGAATGATGTGACCAATTTCGTACGGGCCTGTACAGTGTGTGCACGTGACAAAACTCCACGCCAGAAGCCTGCAGGTCTTCTCCTTCCTCTGCCTGTGCCTGAATAGCCATGGTTCCATATAGCTATGGTCTTCATCACCGATCTACCTTCGTCTCATGGTAACACTGTCATTTGGGTGGTCTTTGATCGTTTTTCCAAAATGTCTAATTGTGTCCCGCTTCCAGGTCTTCCTTCTGCGCCACAATTGGCGAAACAATTTTATCTGCAAATTTTTTGTCTCGATGGGCTTCCCACGCATATCGTCTCTGATGGAGGCGTCCAATTTGTCTAAAAATTTTGGAGAGCACTCTGCAATCAATTAAAAATCAAATTAAATTTTTCTTCCGCTTATCATCCCCAATCCAATGGACAAGTGGAAAGAGTAAACCAGATTCTGGGCGACTACCTGCAACATTTTGTCTCCTCCCGTCAAGATGATAGGGTCGACCTTCTGCCCTGGGCTGAATTCTCGTACAATTTCAAAAATTCTAAATCTTCCTCCAAATCTCCATTTTTTGTGGTGTACGGCCGTCACCCGCTTCCCCCCCTCCCCATTCCCACTTCTTCTGGAGTTCATGCCATAGATGAATTGACACAAGACTTCTCTATCTGGAAGAAGACTCAAAAGTCGCTCTTACTGCCCTCATCCCGCATGAAGAGACATGCTGATAACAAGAGAAGAATTCCTCCTGTCTTTGCCCCCGGTGACAAAGTGTGGCTCTCTGCAAAATACATCCGTTTCCGTGTCCCTAGCTACAAGCTTGGTCCTCGGTACCTTGGGCCATTTAAAATCAAAAATCAAATCAATTCTGTCTACTACAAGCTTCTTCTCTTCGTATTCCCAACTCTTTCCATGTTTCTCTTCTCAAACCTCTCATACTTAACCGTTATTCTCCCAAGGTCACTGTTCCTGCTCCTGTCTCTGGCTCCTCTGATGTCTTTTCTGTCAAGGAGATCCTCGCCTCCAAGGTTGTTCGAGGTAAAAAAAAAATTTGGGTTGACTGGGAGAATTGTGGTCCTGAGGAAAGGTCCTGGGAACCTGAGGCCAATATTCTGGACAAGGAGCTTATCCACAAATTTCTTGGTTCCAAAATGAGGGGGAAACCTAAGGGGGGGGCTACTGTAATGCTGAGCGCTCGGGGTCCCGCTCCTCCCCCGGAGCGCTCGCGGCGTTCTGATCTTGCTTGCAGTGCCCCGGTCAGACTCACTGTCCGGGAGCCCTGCTCTGTGGCCCCCGGCGGGGATGCGATCCATGCGACGGGACGTGCCTGCCCACGGGTCGCATCCCGTTCCACTCACCTGCCCCATCCTCCTGCTCAGTCAAGGCGCGCGCGGCCCCGCTCTCTAGGGCGCGCGCGCCGGGTCTCTCAGATTTAAAGGGCCAGTGCACCATTAATTGGTGCCTAGCCCAATCAGTTCCAATCACTCCCCAAACTATATAATCCCAGTTGCCCCTGACTACGAACCTTGCCGCCTGCCTTGACCTTCTGCTATGTCTGACCTCGCCTTGCCTTGTCCTTGTGTACCACGCCTGTCTCAGCTGTCAGTGAGGTTGAGTCGCTATCGGGTGGAACGACCTAGGGGTTACCTGGCGCAGCAAGTCCATCCCGCTTTGAGGCGGGCTCTGGTGAAAACCAGTAACCTCTTAGATTCCGTTCCCCTGGTACGGCCCACGCCATCACCTCACTGACACAGATGATCCACTCCAGTGCCCTTCCTGCATACCAGCCCGGATCCTGACACTTATCCTAGGTCCCTGCCCCAATTCCAACTCTGGTGTACACACCCTGGATGGTTACTGTCTGAGATTGTGTCCTCCAGTCCCACAGGAAATACTGGGAGCATAATGTTGGTCACCCTGACATCTTAGTTCAGTGGGATTCCTATTAAGTTACAGTTAGAGGAGCCTATTGAAGGGTTCAAGGGTTAAAAGGGCAGTCCATAGGGCTAGGGAGCTTGCCCTGTAGAAGGAGGTGGCAGAGGTGGTTGTTGTCTGTGATCCGTATCCTGCTAATTAAAAAAAACCTGGGCAAGGCGCAGAGGGCCCTGTTAATTGTACAAACAGTGAGGGTCCAAAGGAGATTAGTAAATTGAGAAGCTGCTCTCTTTAAATTTGGGGATAAGAATAGGAAGCTGCTGTCCTGTCTGGTGAGAACAAGTTTGCCCGTTGCCTCCATCCCCTGCATTTGGGAGAGGGGAGATTTAATGTCACTGAACACACAGCCCTCCAATGGGGTATTTAGATACTTTTACAAGGATCTGTATTATTTCTGTTGCCCTTAAGTTTTCGGGGGAGCTGGTGTCTTTTCTGGAGGATCTTTCCTTAAGTGCACAGGCGAGCATGTTGGATGCTCCCATATCAGAGGAGATCCAGGCTATCCAGGATATGCTCCCTGGAAAAAAACTGGGCTTAGTTGGACTTGGCATTGGTACAAGATGACGCTTGTGTCATACTGTTGACTCTTTACCAAGCTGATACAGATTCACATAGGGGGAGATTTATCAAAACCGGTGTAGAGGAAGAGAGGTGCAGTTGCCCATAGCAAGCAATCAGAATGCTTCTTTCCTTTTCAAGAGGCTTTTTAAAAAATTATAGAAGCAATCTGATTGGTTACTATGGGCAACCGGTCAGCTTTTACTATACACAGAGTTTGATAAATCTCCCCTATAGTCTCCCTGTTTCTATGAGGGGAGCTTTAATTGTTGTCCTCCGGAAGCCTGGTAAGAACCAAACTCCTACACCAGATTTCTACAGGCTTATCTCTCTTCTTAATATTGATATCAAGAGTTGTCACCTGTAGAGTTAATCCTGAACAAACCGGGTTTAAGCCCTGGGCAGGGCTACTGATATTGATGTACAGCGGCTCCAATTGAATATTACCGCTTCCAGAGCCAATGACCTCCCTGGTTTTGTTTTGAGCCTTGATGTATATAAGGCATTTGACTCTGTGAAGGGGCAGTATCTTTGGAGTCTGCTGCTCATTCTAAAGTTTGGTCCTCAGTTCTGTGTGTAGCTACTGTGTGAACAGCATAGGGAGTGCATCCCTGCTAACTTAGATGTCTAGTATTTCTTCCTTTTGGGCAGTTGGATATGGCAAGGATGCATACTGTCTGCCTTCCTGTTTGCTGTAGCCATTGACCCTTTGGTAGTGGCTGTTAGAGCCTCACCTTCTATATGTGGTATTCCCTGGGGATCCCTCACTGAAATAGTTTGCTGCCTACGCTACTAAGCTTACTTGATCTTTTTGGTTCATTTTAAGGCCTCAGGGTAAACTGGGCCTTATACTCCTTAATGACCCTTTCTGTTGGGTCTAAGCTACTCTCCTCTCTTACCATTGATTTACAGGTTGTTAGTTAGTTCCCATATTTAGGCATTGAGGTGACTGCCGATTACCTTCCCCCCTGAACCTAGACCCCCACCTGGCCAACACTAAAGCCTGGCTCAAAGTTTTGGTCTACTCTCCCTCTGTCGCTGCTGGCAGGGTTTATAGTTTTAAAATTACTTATCTCCCTAAATCTTTATACATATTCCATCTATCCCCTGTGATACCCCCAAGCGTTTTTTTAAACAAAACGATTTAATAGAGCGTTGAGATCCTTCTGCTGGCAGCGTAAACCTTCTAGACCCAGTCTGGCTCTCTTCTAGGCGCCAAAATGACAGGGAAGCATGGCAGCTTCTGATTCGTATATTTATTTTCTTGCATCTCAATTGGTCTCTGCTGCCTAGTGGCTAGATCTCGGTCTCTTCAATATAGCAACAGCCCTGGCTGGAGCCCGCATTATAAGAGCCTCACCAGCGCACTGTACAGATTTTCCTCTGCTTCCACTTTCTTTGGTCCTATTAGAATAGTGGCTGGAGTTTGGCTTTCCACAACCCGCTGACTCTCCGAGAGTCCACTTGTGAGAAAATGTACATGTGCCCCAATTACATAATTTGCCGGCTGCCAGCTTCTGGGGTGTGTACGGGGTTAGATTTGTTGTTCATCTGTTAAATTAGGATCATACATTTCTGCCCTTCCCTGAAATGCAATCTAAATTTCATATCCCTCATACCCCATACTGCTTTTTTCCTATACCTTCAACTAAGACATGCGGTTAGGGCACAATTTGTTGCCCTTGAAGTGACACCTGCATTTTCAAAGGCGAAGCTGCTCTTGGGCACTGCAGACCTCTCTAAGCCGCTCACACAGGCCTATGCTCTCCTGCAATCTGCTGGGCTGAATCCATTTGCTGTTGCCTTCTAGTGTTGAGCGGCATAGGCCATATTCGAATTGGCGAATATTCGCGAATATATGAACGAACATTCGTCATATATTCGTAATATTCTCATTTTATTTTCGCATATGCGAAAATTCGCGTATGCAAAAATTAGCATATGCGAAAATTCGCATATGCGGAAATGAGCATATACAAATTTTCGCATATGCGAAAATTTGCACACCAGTCTCACACAGTAGTATTAGAGCCTTCTTTACACCACACAAGCTGGAAGCAGAGAGGGATGATCACTGTGATGTGTACTGTGAAAAAAAACAAAAACGAATATTCATAATTACGAATATATAGCGCTATATTCGCGAATTCGCGAATATGCGATATTCGCAAATAAAATTTGCATTGCGAATATTCGCAAGCAACACTATTGCCTTCTTGAAATGGGAAACAGATGTACCTGTGCTCAGGGTTCCCCGGACCAAGTAAAGCAAGAGCCCCTCTGGCCACACCACTGCCCTTCCCCTTTTCTACTGAAGCCCTTCAGTAATAACAGTACACAAGGAGAAAATATATACCACCACACATTAACTGGATAATAACACTATACTGTACTGAATAAAACCACTAAACACAAATCAATATAGTGGTTGATACCAGCTGTATACAATATAAGTGATAATATACAGGACCATACAGAGGTAGATACCAGCTGTACATAGGATCTGTGTCAGGATCCGGACTGGTATGCAGGGACGACACAGGTAGTGGATCCTCTGTGTAAGTGAGGTGATGGCGTGGGCCGTACCAGGGGAACGGAATCTAAGGGGTTACTGGTTTTCACCAGAGCCCGCCGCAAGACGGGATGGACTTGCTGCGGCATGTAACCCCCAGGTCGTTCCACCCAATAGCGACTCAACCTCACTGACTGCTGAGTCAGGCGCGGTACACAAGGACTAGGCAAGAAGGAAGGTCAGACGTAGCAGAAGGTCAGGGCAGGCGGCAACAGTTCGTAGTCAATGGCAACGGTCAGGAAACACAGGCAATGGACACACGGGAACGCTTTCTCTGGCACAAGGCAACAAGATCCGGCAGGGACAGGAAGGGGAAGTGGGTTTTTATAGTGTAGGGAGTGCTTGGAACTAATTGGGCCAGGCACCAATTAATGGTGCAATGGCCCTTTGAAACTGAGAGACCCGGCCGGGCTAGAGAGCGGGGCTGCGCGTGCCGGGACTGAGCAGGAGGACGGGGCAGGTGAGAGACACGGGATGTGATGTGATGATTGCATCCCCGCCGAGAAACACAGAACAGCGCTCCCGGTCAGCGAGCCTGACCGGGGCGCTGCAAGGAGGAGAAGAACGCCACGAGTGCTCCGGGGGGAGGAGCGGGACCCGGAGCGCTCAGCGTTACAATCTGTATACCATATAAGTGATTATATACAGGATATAGAGGTAAATACCAGCTGTACATAGGACCTGTATAAAATATAAGTGATCATATATAGGATCATATGGAGGTAGATACCAGCTGTACACAATCTGTATACCATATAAGTAATTAAATAAAGAACATACAGAGGTATATATGAGCTGTACACAGGATCTGTATACCATATAAATGATTATATACAGGAGCATATGGAGGTAGATACCAGCTGTACACTATATCTGTATACTATATAAGTGATTATATACAGGGCCATAAAGAGGTAGATACCAGCTGTACACACAATTTGTATAAGTGATAACAGTTACATCTAGGACTCACAATTAACAATTTTTCAGATCGGCATTGTCCTCTTTCCTTTTCTTCTCCTTCTGGATCAGACCGCCATGTCGACTTCTTCAAGCCAAAACTAATTTCTTAAAATCTGCAGAACAAACATCTTAGACTCCATATTTTTCCAGTGCCCTCCCCTCCTTTACATAATCTCTTCATCTATAGACCCAAAACTGTTATAATGCCCTCCTTCGTTTCCTGCACTGTAAAATGTCAGGTAGTTATGTAGCCAGGTAGGTGGGACAACTAGGTGGGCCGTGAGCGCATTGTTCTTCTCCCTTCCCCAGATGGCAGGGCTGGGATTCGCATTGCGGGACGTGCCCGCATGCGAACCCCAGCCTGTCACTCACCTCAGTCCTCTGCTTCTTCCTCTCAGCTCTGGCACGCATGCCCCCGCTTCCTAGGGAGCGTGCACATCACAGCTCTTAGATTTAAAGGGCCAGTGCACCCGTAATTATGGATTGCACCTGACACACACACACTCCCACATTCCTCTGCCGGATCTTTGTTTGCCTCAGTGCCTTAGTGAAAGCATTATACTGTGTTTCCTTGCCGTGTACCAGACCTGACCATGTACCTTGCCGCCTGCCTACTGACCTTCTGCTACGTTCCTGTTTACGCTCCTGTGCCGCCTGCTAGGACCTCCTGCTATCCAGACTATGTCCTGTCTCTTCCCTTCTGTACCTCACATCACCTCAGCCACCTGTGTGGTCGAGTCGTTCCAGGGGTAGCGACCTGGGTGCCGCCTGCTTAACCCCTTAACATAGTCCATCAAGTTCAACCTATATCCCTAATAAGTCCCTATTGAGTTGAATTGATCCAGTGGAAGGCAAAAAACTCTCATACTAGAGGTAAAAATTCCTTCCCGACTCAAAATATTGCAGTCAGAATAAATCCATGGATCAACCTTCTGTCCCTATAAATCTAGTATACATAACCAGCAATGTTATTACTCTCCAAAAATGCATCCAGACCCTTTTTGAACTCTATTACAAAGTTCACCATGATTTTAACCTGTGTGAACTAATTCATACGCAAAGAGAACCTGCCCGAACACGGCATTTTCCTCGCTTGGCACCCATATTCCAACATCCACCTCTATGCAAGTGGATTGTACTCGCTTAATATAGCTGGAATGATCCTGACGACGCAATGAGAATTTGTGCCTATACTGTGCCAGTCTGGAGCACTTTCTCAAAGACTGTTCTATTCGTCCTCAGCGTCCGGGAAACGCTCGCACCTAGGGCACATGGGAGAGGCGTCCCTAGGTGTGAATACTCCCTCTCCTCGCTTGAATATATCTGTTCAAATCCACTCTTCTGCCAAGACTTCATTCTTCGCTTCTGCATTCTTGGACTCCGGTTCCGCTGGCAACTTCATTGATGCCTCTCTGGTACATGAGTATCGTCTTCCTGTAACTCGTCTAGCCAAGCCTTTGTTCATTTCTTCGGACAATTGACAAAATCTGAACTGTAAGGTGCTATTCCGCACAGAGCCTCTCATCATGCAAGTGGGAGTCTTGCATAAGGAAAAAATTCTATGTGCTTCCTCACTGCACTTCGCAGCTACTTCTTTGTCTTCCTTGGCTCCAACGCCATTCTCCGCAACTTGACTGGAAATCAGCAGAGATCGCTCGCTGGGGATAGAGCTGTCAAAATCTTTGTCTTGTGCCAGTCCAGCCAAGAGTTGTTAGTTCCTTTCCTCCTTTGCCTGATCTGCCTTCCCCTTATCAAGATTATTCTGATGTTTTCCTGCGAAAATCAGGCCGAGACTTTACCTCCACATCGTGTTTACGACTGTCCCATTAATTTACAGCCTGGGACTATGCCTCCATGCGGTAGAATTTATCCTTTGTCTGTTCATGAGACCCAAGCCATGGAAAATATATATCCAGGAGAACATCCAAAAAGAATTTATCCGAAAGTCCTCCTCCCCTGCTTAAGCAGGGTTCTTCTTTGTAGGCAAGAAGGATGGTTCTCTCCGTCCATGTATTGATTATAGGGACCTCAACAAAATCACGGTCAAAAATCGATATCCACTTCCTCTGATCTCAGAACTTTTTGATCGTCTCCAGGGAGCCAAGGTCTTCACTAAATTGTATGTATGGGGAGCTTATAATCTGATTCGAATCCAAGAGGGAGACGAATGGAAAATGGCCTTTAATACCCGAGATGGACATTTTGAGTATCTTGTGATGGCTTTTGGCCTTTGCAATGCTCCAGCTTTTTTCAGGAATTTGTCAATTATATCTTACGAGATCTTCTCTACTCCTGTGTTGTTGTCTATCTTGACGACATCTTGATCTTCTCTTGCAACTTAGAGGAGCATTGTTCTCATGTTCGTCTGGTTCTTCAGTGCCTCCGGAGGAATCATCTCTAAGCCAAACTAGAGAAATGCCTAGAGAAATCTAGTCTCCCATTTCTCGGTTACATAGTCTCTCATCAAGGCCTGCAGATGGATCCTGAAAAACTGTCCATGGTTCTGGATTGGCCTTGCTCTACTGGCCTATGGGCTATACAAAGCTTTCTGGGATTTGCCAACTATTATTATCAGTTCATCCCACATTTCTTTTCTTTGGTCGCTCCTATTGTAGCTCTCACGAGAAAGAACTCTAACCCTAAGTCATGGCCTCCTGAGGCTGAAGAGGTTTTCTCTCGCTTAAAGTCTGCATTTGCTGGTGCCATTCTTACCCAGAAAAATTCCAAGGGTAAGACTGTAACCTGTGGCTTCTTTTCAAAAACCTCGCCTGCTGAGAGGAACTACTCCATCGGAGATCGAATACTTCTTGCTATAAAACTTGCCTTAGAGGAGTGACAATATTTGTTGGAAGGGTCTTCTCATCTGGTCAGTATCTACTCAGACCACAAGAACCTCCTATACCTACAGTCTGCTCAGCGATTGAATTCCTGCAAAGCAAGGAGGTCATTGTTCCTTACCAGATTTAATTTTTTCCTTCACTTCCATCCAGCTAACAAAACTATCAGAGCTGATGCCCTATCCAGATCCTCTGACATTGTGGGTTTGAACTCCACACCCAGGCATATCATTTCTCCTGACCGTCTGATTTCTGCTGCCTCTGCTGATCTTCTACAAGTACCTCCTGGGAAATCCTTTGTACCTGCCAGATTGAGATGCAAAGTCCTGAAATGGGGTCATTCTTCTTTTTTGGTAGGTCATCCTGGAGTACGTAAGACCTTTCTTTTAATCTTGCAACACTATTGGTGGCCACATCTGGAACGCAATGTCTCCGAATTTGTCCATTCCTGTGTCACCTGTGCACATAACAAAACTCCTCAACAGAAGCCTGCAGGACTCTTACACATTTTCTGTCTACATGGTCTGCCTGAACATAATCTCTCTGACCGCGGAGTTCAGTTTATATCCAAGTTCTGGCAGGCACCCCGCACATCGCCCAGGGGGGTCCTGAGAAACCCCCCCCCCATGTCGGCGATTGCAGAAAATCGCATGTCAATTCAGACATTCCATTTTCTGCTATTCCGGGCTGATCGGGTTTCTGGTGAACCGATCACCCGCAAAATAGCGATGATCAGAGCTGTCAGGGACAGCGCCGATCATCTTGAGGGCTAGGAGTTGTCGCAGAGCTGTGATCTTCTCCTATCCCCTGCCATTGGTCCGAACTGATTCTGACCAATGGCAGAGCAGGACAGGTTGCCAAGGCCACCCCTGTTCTGCCCACCCCTGGATGTCGAGGGGATCGTGGGAAGAAGATGGAGGCCGGTACCTGCAGGAGAAGAATCCTGGAGATCCCTGATCGTTGCTGGAGACTGCTGGATCCTGGGTCAGGTAGGGAAACTACAGTGGGGGGGGGGGAATTGAAAGTGAAAGTAAAGTGATCTTTACTGTGGCAACCACTAGGAAGGCCAGACTGCAACTCCCAGCAACATCTGGAGGGTCACAGTTTAGAGACCACTGTTACAGTGGTGCCCAAACGGTAGCCCTCCAGATGTTGCCAAACTACAACTCTCAGCATGCCTGGACTGCCCAGGCATGCTGGGAGCTGTCGTTCTGTAACATCTGTCCCTTCAGATTTAGCAATTTTCATGAATTTTTGGAAAATTGCTGCTCTACTTTGAGGCCCTCTAATTTTTTCAAAAAGAAAAAATATGTCCATATTATGATGCCAACATAAAGTGGACATATTGTATTTGTAAATAAAAATAACATTTATTGTGAATATACATTTTCCTTAGGACTTTTCACCAAAAAAGGATGCAAGTAACGGCGAAAAATTTACCACCAAAATAAAGTAGAATATGTCACGAAAAAAAACAATCTCAGAATCAGAATATTCGGTAAAAGCGTTTTCGCGTTATTAATTTGTAAAGCGACGGTGGTCAGAATTGCGAAAAAGGGCTCAGTCCTTAAGGTGAAAAAGGGCTCAGTCCTTAAGGTGAAAAAGGGCTGCGTCCTTAAGGGGTTAAAGGGGTACTACAGGGGCTGTGAAGTTAGTGTAGTTCATAATATAGTGTCTGTATCTGTATGTGACGGTTTTCTCACAATTCTTCTGTGATTTTCACCCCAATATTTATTTTTACCAGTATACAAAATAACTGTTGTCTCAGATTTGTCCCAGCTTGCAATGCGGCCAAGACCTGACTAACTAGTCAGCTGATGACAAGGAGCCTGTCTGCTTCAATGGGTGGAGGGATCAATCTGCAACTAATGCAACAGCCGTAGGCACCTTGAATGTAAACCACACTGATTTGAATGGATGAAGCTCATTTATGTTTCAATGGGTGGGGTGGCTGATGTGTGGGAGGGAGGAAGATGGAACTGTGGGATTTGTAGTAAAAAAAAGAAAGGTCAAACAGGAAATACTAGTTCACAAACAGCTAGCCACAGTGTTATGGTAGTCTCACAATATAGCCATTTAGCCCCAAGACAAGCGCAGATCCTTCCTAAGCATGTCCAGTACTGTCTGCCAAGTACGAACTAAAATCCCCTTATGCTGGATAACCCCTTTAATCCAGTCTCATACAAGCTCCGTTTACCTTCTTCTCTGCAAATTCCAAATTCCTTTCATGTATCACTCCTCAAACCACCGGTAGTTAATAGTTTTTCTAAAAAAAAAACACTGCCCCCACTCCCGTTTCTGGTTCCTAGGAGGGCTTCCAGGTTAAAGAGATCTTGGCCACTAAGACTGTACAAGGAAAAAAATTATTCTTGGACGACTGGAGAGGATTTGATCCTGAGGAGAGATCCTGGGAGCCTGAGGAAAACATCTTGGACCATGGTCTCCTCAAACATTTTCTCAGCCCAAAAGGGAGGGGGAGACCAAAGGGGGGTACTGTGACAACTAGCCGTATCTCCTGGCCATGAGCGTATTGTTCCTCTACCTTCCCCAGCTGGGGCTGGGATTCACATCGTGGGATGCGCCCGAATGTGAACCCCAACCCATTACTCACCTCAGTCCTCTTCTTCCTCCTCTCAGCTCCAGTGCGCATGCCCCCGCCTCCTAGATTTAAAGTGCCAGTGCACCCTTAATTATGGTTTGCACCTGGCACACACATAAGTTTCTGCACCTCCCACATTCCTCTGCCGGATCTTTGTTTGCCTCAGTGCCTTAGTGAAAGCGTTATACTGTGTTTCCTTGCCGTGTACCAGACCTAGTATTCCGTGAACTGACCGTGTACCTTGCCGGCTGCCTACTGACCTTCTGCTACGTTCCTGTTTACGCTCCTGTGCCACCTGCCCTGACCTCCTGCTATCCAGACTACGTCCTGTCTCTTTCCTTCTGTACCTCGAATCACCTCCGCCACCTGTGTGGTCGAGTCGTGCCAGGGGTAGCGACCTGGGTGCCGCCTGCTGCAGCAAGACCATCCTGCTTTGTGGCGGGCACTGGTGAAAACCAGCGGCACCATAGACTCCGCTCCCTGGCACAGCCCATGTCATCTGCACACAGGTCCAGCGGATCTAGTACCTCCCGTGTTCCAGACCACTGTGGTCCAGCGGATCTACTTCCTCCCGAGTGCCAATCGACTGTGGTGAGTCTAACAGTAGGTAGGAAACTAGGTAGTTAGGTAGCCAGGTATGTAGGTAGATTACTACCCAGGTAGTTCGGTAGCCAGGCATGTAGGTAGATAGGTAGGTATCTAGCTGGGTCGTTAGGTAGCCAGGCATGTAGGTAGGTAGTTAGGCATCCAGGTATGTAGGTATTTATATAGCTAGGTATGCAGGTAGGTAGTTAGGCAGCCAGGTATGTAGGCCAGGTATGAAGGTAGTTAGGTAGCTAGGTATGTAGGTAGGTAGTTAGGCAGCCATGTATGTAGGCCAGGTAAGTAGGTAGATAAGTATGTAGGTAGGTAGGCAGCCAGGTATATAGTTATATAGCCAGGTAAGTAGGTAGGCAAACCCCTCTTCCTACTCCTCTCTATCCCCCTTCCCTTTTAACCAGATTAAAGGGAAAAACAAAACCAAAAGAGATACTCACCTGGCCCACACAGCGTTCTCCTCCAAATTATCGCCGGGCTGTGTCCTTCTTCCTCCACAGTGCAAGGGCCAATGAGTGATGCCATCAGCATCTGCACTGTGTGGGGGCGGAGGTCACGTTTCCTCTCAGTGTAGGCCTCAGCGCTCGCCTGCCTTGTCCCAGATCCCCAAAAGCAGTGGCTGGCGGCAAGCTTTTTCCCTGGTCGAGGCCCTCGGACCACGTCTGAATGGACCAACCGGGCCAGTCCACCACTGCCTGCGTTTACTATGTAACAGTGGAAGGAGGTGGAAGTTTTACCCTACAGCACTATTATACCCCTGTATAGGAGGTATGTGCTTTAGGTGCTCTGCAGAGGAGGGGATTAATCTAGTTAACAAATATGTACTGCTTCATCAGACTCTCTACCTAAGCCGGAAAAAGTCCTTAAAAAGTGTTCTAAAAAGTTTGACAAAGTTTTGATGCCTTGCCTTGTTTGAGATGCCTCAGTAGCTGATACTCGCCGAGCTGGCTTTACTGTGTGAGGTGCTAACTCCTCATTTTTCTCCTTGCCCCCCCCCCAAGGGGGGGGCACGGTAATGAATGCTGTGTTTGTATGTCCTACTGCCTGTCAGGCACTATTGCTGTTGTCAGCTACTCAGTGTCTGCCTTTTTTTACTGAACTGAACAATTGTTGCTAGCTTTGTACAGCATGTACAGGTGGACAATTATGTTGCTGCTAGTATTGTTTTTTTCTCTCTTATGTTTAACTTGAAACATTACAATTATAAAACCTTAAAAAAAGAATATTACTAAGGGGCCCAAAGTGTGCCAAGAAAATGTCACCCACACCATTACACCACCACCAGCCTGAACTGCTGATACAAGGCAGGATGGATCCATGCTTTCATGTTGTTTACACAAAATTCTGACCCTGCCATCTGAATATTGCAGTTGGAATCGAGACTTATCAGACCCGACAAAGCTCTTCCAGTCTTCCATTGTCCAATTTTGTTGAGCCAGTGCAAATTGTAGCCTCAGTTTCCTGTTCTTAGTTGACAAGAGTGGCACCGGCTGAGGTCTTCTGCTGCTGTGGCCCATTTGCTTCGAGGTTGTGGTCAAAGATTGTATTCTTCATACCTCCGTTATAACAAGTGGTTATTTGAGTTTTCCATTGCCTTTCTGTCATCTTAAACCAGTCTTCACTTCTGCCTCTGACACTAACAAGGCATTTTCGTCCACACAACTGCCGCTCACTGGATATATTCTCTGTAAACACTAGAGATGGTTGTTCATGAATGGTGAATGTCCCAGTAGATCAGCAGTTTCTGAAATACTCAGCCCAGCCAGTCTGGCACCAACAACCATGTCATGCTCAAAGTCAACTAAACCCACTTTCTCCCCCATTCTGATGCTTGATTTCAATTCAGCAGTTGCAGCCATATGATTGACCATTTGTGTTAACCAGCAATTGAACAGATGTACCTAATAAAGTGGCCAGTGAGTATTTGTCATAAATCAGGATGGGGTTAAAACGTCCCTTCTATTGGTGGGGGTAGGAACTTTCGACAGGTCACAACTTTTAAATGGAATCTCCCTGCTGAAACCTGCATGAATCACAGACCTGCTACATCCCTGTAGACTTATAATGGGGATGCAGGACCTAGATCTAGGAAGTAGTGAAGTTCTTTCAAGTCTGACCACAGTGCTCTCTACTGACACCTTTGTCCATGTCAGGGACTCTCCAGTGCTTAAAGGGGTACTCCGGTGAAAACCTTTTTTCCTTTAAATCAATTGGTGGCAGAAAGTTAAACATATTTGTAAATTACTTCTATTAAAAAATCTTAATCCTTCCAGTACTTATTAGCTGCTGAATGCTACAGAGGAGATTCCTTTCTTTTTGGAACACTGATGACATCACGAGCACAGTGCTCTCTGCTGACATCTCTGTCCATTTTAGTAACCACGCATAGCAGATGTATGCTAAGGGCAGCATGGTGGTTCAGTGGTTAGCACTGCTGCTTTACAGTGCTGGGGACTTGGGTTCAAATCCCACTAAGTACAACAGTAAATAAAGTGTTATTATTATAATAACGTCAGCAGAGAGAACTGTGGTCGTGATGTCATCAAAGAGCATTCCAAAAAGAAAAGCATTTCCTCTGTAGTATTCAGCAGCTAATAAGTACAGGAAGGATTAAGATTTTTTTAATAGAAGTAATTTACAAATATGTTTAACTTTCTGCCACCAGTTGATTTAAAAGAAAAAAAGTTTTCACCGGAGTACCCCTTTAAAAAAAAAACATAGCAAACCTCTCCAGCTTTGGACAGTTCCTGACAAGGACAGAGGTGGCTGTAGAGAGCACTGATCAAACTGGAAAGAACTATGCAACTTCCTTTGTAGTATTCAGCAGTTGATAAGTACTGGAAGGCTTAAGATTATTAAATAGAAGTAATTTACAAATCTGTATAACTTTCTGGCACCAGTTGATTTGAAAAAAAAAAATTTCCTCCGGTGTATCCCTTTAAAAAAAACTACAGAATCTGAGTGCAGCCAGGACTGTGTGGACATAGTCTGCGGACCACATTCCTCCTGAAGAATGGACAAGACCATTCTTTTGGCAGCGGAATTTCCGGAGTGGAACGTCCACCGCTGGAATTCCATAGTTTGCACTGTGCAGCCGGAAATGGGATTCTGCTGCACTGGAATTTCGGACCGGAATTCCTATTCGGACTTTTCGTAGTGTGTGCCCAGCCTAACACATTTCTACTTTTACATAGTGGCTGTTTGGGCATGCTGGGAGTTGTAGTTTTGCAGCAGCTGGTGTTCCACAGATTGGAGACCATTGCTCTATGTCAATGTTTTCCAAACAGTGTGTCTCCACCTTTTGCAAAACTACAACTCCCAGCATGCCCGGACAGCCAATCTATGGAACACCAGCTGTTGCAAAACTACAACTCCCAGCATGCTCAGACAGCCACTATGTAACAGTTCCCAGATTGGAGACCACTACTCTATGACAGTGTTTTCTAAACAGCGTGCCTCCAGCTGTTGCAAAGCTACAACTACTAGCATGCCCGGACAGCCAACTTCTGTCTGGGCATGATGGGAGTTGTAGTTTTGCAACAGCTGGTGTTCCACAGATTGGCTGTCCGGGCATGCTGGGAGTTGCAGTTTTGCAACATCTGGTGTTCCACAGATTGGAGACCACTGCTTTACCTCAATGTTTTCCAAACAGTGTGTCTCCACCTTTTGCGAAACTACAACTCCCAGCATTCCCAGACAGCCTTTGGCTGTCCAGGCATGCTGGGAGTTGTAGTTTTGCAACAGCTAGTGATCCACAGATTGGAGACCACTGCTCTATGACAGTGTTTTCCAAATAGCATTCCTTCAGCTGTTGCAATACTACAACTCCTAGCATGCCCGGACAGTCAACTTCTGTCTGGGCATGCTGGGAGTTGTAGTTTTGTAACAGCTGGTGGTCCACAGATTGAAAACCAATGCTAGAAAGATCTCTGCATTCCAAGACAACCTAGACAACTGACTCTTTAGCTTTGCTATATGCCTGGGCCCCTCTCCCTGACCCGGGGGTCTTTAAATTCCCACCACTAGGTCTATTTACTTCACATTCCTTCGGCGGAGTTCAGCAGTTCTGTTCCCTGTGTCTCCCATATGGAAAATATAACCCTTGGGAACATGTTCCAGACGATTTCACAGAAAGCTTCTTTCATTTTACATGAGGCCTGTGAGAAATGAAAGAAGCAATCTGATTGGTTGCTAGGGGCAACTGCACGGCTCTTCCTCTACACAGGTTTTCATAAATCTCCCCCAATGAGTTTTTTGTATTCATGGCTTATATGTTAATCTTAGATACAATAAAATAAACAGATGTGTAGCTCACTCAACCAACTGACATGAGGTTAACTGGGTAGCCTAAATCCCTAAAAGGCCTAATAATGAATGCAAAGAATAATTATTGCATATAATAGTCTAAGGATAAACTACCATATGCAAAAAACCAGTCCTCAAAGGGCAGTGAAGTATATGAATAGGGGGAAAGGTGATAGATGAGGTAGATAAGGTGATGTTAAAGTAATAATATATTAAATTAAATATAAAGTAATATAATAATATGATACTATACAAATTAAATAAATAAAATGTTAGACCTGAATCAGAGATAAGTAGAATAAATAGACATTTATTTATATAGAGTAACACAACTGGGCAGGGCCCTTGCACCAGAAGTGAACTAAAATGGTTGAAAAAAATAGTACTGAAAAAAATATTAATAAATCAAACACCTACATAAAAGCACAATTTGGCCTTAAAAATAGCAGAAAATATGCAGGGAAAAAAATTGTGAAGCAAAAATAGTTGCTGAGTCCACAGTCAAACAGTTCTCAATAGCTGGTGGGTCCATGCGTTATTTTAGTGAATGGTGTGGCCAGATGTTTGATAAAGTAGCGAATTGTAGCAATATTATTAGTACCTGCAAGCCGCAATAGGTCTGGGGGTTACTCACGGTCTGTATGGCCGGGTTTCATCTACCTGACAGTCTCTGCAGAGAAAGCAGTGTTCGGCACTGACAGGAATAGCCTCCTGCTTCTATACAGATGGGTGAGTCGACCTGGTTGTTGTGCAGTCCTGATGGGTGCAATAGCAGGTTGACATGGATGGGCATCCGGCCGTAGTCGTTTAGGATAGAGGTAATCTCGGCAGATGTTTGGACTTGGCGTAGTCCCTGGCGTCCTCGTGTAGAATCGCGCGCGCGATCTTGTAGTGGTCCGTATTATAAGGTAAAAATATTACCTTATAATATGGACCACTACAAGATTGCGCACGCGATTCTACACGAGGACGCCAGGGACTACGAAGGAGAGCGCCAGCAATGGAGGGGATCGTGAAGATGATGCTCCAGAGCCCCGAGGACAGGTAGGAGACTATCACCGGAGCACACGGGGCCCCGTAAACGGCTATCCGGCGGCAGCTGAAGCAGTCAGCGCTGCCAGAGAGCCGTTTATGCGATGGTCCCGACATATAAAAGCATCGTATGTTTATGCTGCCTTCAACATGCGATGGCCTCTGAGAGGCCATCGCATGTTGAAATTATCGTATGTTGGGGCCATCACAGGTCGGGGGGGGGGGTCACTGTACTTCACTGCTGTCAGGATCTGGGCTGGTAGCAGGTAGCGGAGGCTAGTGGTGGATCTGCTGTGCCAGAGAGGTGAAGACGTGGGCCGTACCAGGGGAACGGAGTCTAAGGAGTTACTGGTTTTCACCAGAGCCCGCCGCAAAGCGGGATGGACTTGCTGCGGCAGGTAACCCCCAGTTCGTTCCTCCCAGTAGCGGCTCAACCTCTCTGGCTGCTGAGATAAGGCAAGGTACAAGAGGATCAGGCAAAGGCGTAGTCGGATGAAGCAAATGGTCAGGGCAGGCAGCAACGGTTCACAGGCGGTAGTCAGTAGCAACGGGTACGGCAAAAGGCAGGGAACACAGGAACAAAGAACGCTTTCTCTCAGGCACAAGGCAAAAAAGATCCGGCAGGAGGCTGTTGGACGAGATGGTACTTATAGGCAGTGCACAGGTGAAGCCTAATTAAGTCCAAGCAGCACTCCCTCTCACAAAGCTTAACCCTTAATTAACCACATTGGACCAGGCACCAATCATCGGTGCACTGGCCCTTTAGATCTAAGAGTCCCGGGCCCAAGAGAGCGGGGGCGCACACGCTGAGACGGGGACCAGAGCGCTCGGCGTTACAACTGCCCTTTGAGGACTGTTTTTTGCATATGGTAGTTTATCCTTAGACTATTATTTGCAATAATTGGAAATTTTCCTATCCTTGGTGAAGGAAAATATAGATTTTATTAAAGACAAGACGCGAGTATTATGCTATACTTCTTTTACTTAAATTCTCAGCAGCAAAAGAATTTGTATTAATACATAAAGAAAAACTTTGAAAACATGAATATGGCATAGTCAAACATGCTGTTATACACATTGACCAATCAGAGTCCAGTATAGGCCATATAGGTGACCGTTGGTGTAATATCCTCCTCTTCTTTTGACTCGAAGCGGTAAACAGGTCATAGTAGAAACCTAACTTGAAACAACAACCGACGTGGATCGGAATCTTCAATGAAGTAGAACTCCGTCAACAACCAAGGAGAATATCTCGTCGAACGGAAAGGTCTAGTTGGCTGTAAATATAAATAAATATAACAAATTAAGGGATGGGTTCCCAGGGAGGGATAATACTCGCGTCTTGTCTTTAATAAAATCTATATTTTCCTTCACCAAGGATAGGAAAATCTCCAATTTTATATAAATCCAAGACGCTCGTATTATGCTAGTTTAAAGCTTAGCATATAGTAAATTATAGATTAATAACAACAAAATAAATATATATAAACAAATTACAGTAATACCATAGAAACATGTGAATCAGGTTTAAAATAGAAAGATTTAAAAGTAGAGTCGGAAGACCAGTTAGCAGTCTTGAGAATGTCAGATAAGGAAGCGCCAGATTGAAATAATTTTGTAGAGACTGCACCTCTAGTGCAATGAGCGCCAAATATAGATACATCTATACCAGCTAATACCATAGTAGATTTAACCCATTGGGCTAAAGTACAAGAAGAAACGGGATTATGCGGTTTGACATAGGAAATCAATAACTGGGAAGATGATAAAGGTCTTATAGAATCAGTTTTAGTCTCGTAAGAGCGAAGACACCTTACAACACAAAGTTTAGGTTGATGGGGAAAAGATGGATAAAACACGGAATGAAGGTTGGTTTTTGTGCGACGATAAACCGTAAAGATGACTCCTTCCGGAGAGTATTGTCTACGATGAATATCTAAGGCCCTGACATCGGAAACGCGCTTTACTGAGATTAAACAGAGTAGGGCAGTTAATTTGAAAGAAAGCAATTTAAGAGGTAGGGAGTCATTATCCTCCCAGGAAAGGAAGAGGTCCAGAAGAACGTTAACGTCCCAAGTGGAATTATATTTAGGTAGAGGGGGACGCCTAAAACGTATGCCTTTAAGGAGTTTGCAAACAAGGGGATGTTTACCAATGGGAACAGAATCAATGAGGGAATGATTGGCTGAAATAGCAGAACGATATAAATTTATTGTTCTATAAGCTCTACCAGAATCAAAAGATCCAGAAAGAAAATATAGGATATTAGGGATAGATGCATGTAAGGGATCCAAATCCCGTTGAGAGCACCAATGTAGCCAAATCTTCCAGGCTGATCTGTAAGCAGATCTGGTACCTGGAGCCCAAGCGTCTGAGAGGAGTTCTCTAGCTGTGAGAGAAAGTGTGTTGAACGGTGCGGGAGCCCCGAAAGTAACCAAGCAACTAGAGTGAGTTGGTCCGATAGAATTAGAGGATGAAATGATGCGTGGAAAATCTATTAAAAGATGCAGTATTTGAGGAAACCACAACTGAGTTGGCCACCAAGGAGTGATGAGGACCAATGTTGATTTCCGAATGGAAGTCTGAAACAAGAGCCGTGGAATTAGATTGAAGGGAGGAAACGCATAAAGTGTTTCCTGCGGCCAATTTTGGAGGAAGGCATCCACTCCCAGAGCTTCTGGATCTGGTCTCCAACTGAAGAATTGTGGGAGTTGACAATTCAGACGAGAAGCGAACATGTCTATGGCTAGGCGTCCCCAAAGAGCGTTTATGCTCCGAAAGATTGTAAGGTGAATCTGCCAATTGCTGTAATCTGTCAGAAAGCGAGAGTTCCAGTCTGCGATCTCGTTGGAGACGCCTGGAAGATATTCGGCTTTCAAAGTGATATGTCTGTCTAGACAAAAATGCCAAAAATCTTTGGCAATGTCTGCAAGGTCTTTGGAAGTCGTTCCACCAAGATGATTGATATACTGTACAGCGGATATGTTGTCCATGTGCAGTAAGACACAGCAATGTGAAGAATCCTTCGCAAAACTTTTTAATGCGAACGACCCAGCTAAAAGCTCCAAACAATTGATGTGAAGTTTGGATTCCAAAGGAGACCATTTCCCTCCAGTAGAGAGGGAACCGCAACGCGCTCCCCATCCTGAAAGACTTGCATCCGATTCGATAATGATATCTGGATTCGGATTAAATATGGCCTTCCCGTTCCAAGTTTGGATATGGGATAACCACCAAAGGAGTTCTTCTTTGGCATCGGAAGAAAGACGAATTTCGTCCAAATATCCTAGCCCCTCTCTGAGGTGTTTGATTTTTAGCCGTTGTAAGGCTCGGTAGTGGAGGGGGGCAGGAAAAACGGCTTGGATGGATGCTGAAAGAAGACCTACAATCCGAGCAATGGTCCTCAAGGAAATAAGGTCCTTGTGCAGGACTTGTCGAATTTTCTTGCGAATGGTTTTCAGTCTCTTGGAAGGGAGACTTAAAGTTGTCAATTTTGTATTGATCAGGAAACCTAAAAATTCGGTCTCTTGAGATGGAAGAAGAACCGATTTTTTGTGATTGATGAGAAACCCTAGACTTGTCAAAAGAGACAAAGTCCAGTCTCTGTGGGTGAGAAGCAGAGGAATGGATTCTGCCATAAGGAGAATATCGTCGAGGTAAATAATGAGACGAACCCCTCGACTTCTTAATAAAGAAATGATCGGTTTTAGTAGCTTCGTGAAACACCATGGGGCCGAGGATAGGCCGAATGGTAGGCAAGTGAATTGCCACTTTGTGTTTTTCCAGATGAACTGGAGAAATATTTGTGAAGAAGGATGAATTGGTACAGTTAAGTAAGCATCCTTCAGATCTATCTTTATCAGCCAGTCGTCTTTCAGAAGTAGGTCTCTTAAAAGATGGATGCCCTCCATCTTGAAATGTCTGTACACAACGTAATTGTTGAGTAGTCTCAAATTGATGACTGGTCTGTGACCTCCATCTTTCTTGTCCACCAGAAACAGATTGCTGACAAAACCTATGGAATCCAAGGGTACTTGGATTATAGCACCTTTTGTAAAGAGGTCCTTTACCTCTGAGTTGATCAAGATCTGGTCTTTTGACGAGAATTGAATAGGGTGAGGAAGAGAAAGTTGGATAGGTTGACAAACAAATTCTATTTGGAAACCTTACACTGTATTGATTATCCAAGAGTCGGATGTAATCATAGTCCAATTTTTCAAAAAATGTATGAGTCTTCCGCCCAATGGAACCCGTTGGGAAAAAATGGGTAGACTTACCTGAGTAGGGTCTGGCTCGTGGAACTCCTCTTTGTCCTCTAGTTCTCCAGGGTCTGGCCCGATAGGGGAAGAATGGAGATGGGTTGGTCGGTGCAGCAGGGAAGGATTGGGTAGGTTGGTAGGAACCTCTTTTTGATGGCATAGAACGGCCGGGGAAGCGGCTCCTGCCTTTCCCGGCCCTGACAAAAATTTGTTGAGAGAACACTTTTTTAATTGAAGACTGGGCTTTATTGATGGATGAGAACATACCAACATATTTGCCCATTTTTGTTATGAAATCTTCCCCAAACAACATACCCTCAGTGGGGCGAGGGGGTTCATTGGTAGCCAAATTGGTCAATTGTGGATCTATTTTAATAAGAAAGGATCTCTTGCGTTCAGCGGAAAGTGCAGCGTTGGCATTTCCGAAGAAGCATACAGCACGTTGTGCCCATCCTAACACCACATCCGTATCCATCGGTTGTTTAGAGGCTTTGGAAGCTTCAGCGATGTCCACTATCTTTGTTAGGGGGCCAAGCATGTCCATGAGCTTATCCTGACAAGAGCGAAAGCTCCTGTCTATCCCTTTCTTGGGATTCTTACTTCCCTTGTTGATAAATTTATTCAACACAGGGTCAAGTTCAGGTGTAACTGAAGTGTTATGTGGGAGTGATGGTCTAGGGCACTCCGCTTTCAATTTATTACGAGTAGCCTTGTCAAGGCTCTTAAAGGTTCTGGTAGAAATAAATTTGGCTACCATAGGGGCTGGAAGCCACTCCCCAGAGCGAGGATGGCGGATAAGTGACGGATCAAATAAGGATTGGTCAGCCTCCAAGGCAGCCGGATCCTCAGGAGAGGTGGTATTGTCCACCATTTCGGCATTTTCACCGTATAAAATGTCAGAATCTTGATTGACGTCCTCGTACTACTGAGAGTCGTCGGAATCATCAGAGTCTATTTCAATGAAAGAATTAGGTTTAGACCGCTTGGCGGTAATCTGAGCCCTATCAATAATATCTTCCTCTTGGGCAGAGGGTATAACGTGTTGTTTGGAAACACAGTCAGATTGACCTACCACAGGTCTGGTATTAAGGGGGGCGTCTTGGCGTAACCCCTTATCATTTATATTGAGGGGAACATAGCCCTCCGCAGAATGGCGCCTCTAGCAAGTGGCTTTTTTATGCCCTTGAAAACCTCTAGCCAATTTGGAAATCGAGTCCTCAGGGGACCAGTAGTAATCTGATGGAGTATGTGGACTCACTATCTCATGGGAAGAACTAGGGAGAGATAGAGCCATATTAATAGTTTTATTCATAGAATCCTGCAGCACCGAGACAGCAGATTGAATAGCTGTATTAACAGTTCGGGCCACAGAATCATCCACCATAGACTGGATGAGTTCCCTGTTAGAGGGGTCAGTGTTCTGAGGTCTAATTTCATCAGTCATTTTAATATAATTAGCACCACACTGATCTGAAAATAAATAAAAGATAAAAAAGGGGGGAACCAATAGAGACACTATTAAAATATTTATATATATATATATATATATATATATATATACACCCTTCAATATCTGTGAGGTAAATCTATTTATAGAAAATTACCAATAAGGGGAATTAATTTAAAATCAATGCTGGATGATAGTCCAAGACCAGGAATGGTGTTTTGAACCTAGAGAAAATGTATAGACAAAGAAACAAATTGTTTCACAGACTAGATAAATAGTAGGAGGAGGATACGTCCACTCGCTTCACTGCCGCTCCGATGAGTGACAGGAATTCCCGCCTACAGTGGGTGAGAACCACTCCACTGCGAAGTCTCGCGAGATCAGCAACGTGAACTCGGAGAAGACAAAGAAGATGGCGGCGATGACGCAGCAGGAAATAATGACAGCGGGGAAGAACAGCGCCGGCGTGGTCTCTTGGATCCGAAAGGGCGGCGAAGAGGAACGCAACGTTAAATGCAGGTAAAGTATAATGTATATAGTAAGAAAACCGGAAGAGGGGAAAAGAATAACTATGAAATCGCTAAATGATCACAAATAAGAAATGTATAAGAGAGAGGGGGGGTGGGGGTTGGGGAGTTCGGGTATAATAATGGAAAAAAGGGGAATTAAATAATAGAAAAAACACAGCGAGGAAATATAATAATAATTAAATAAATATGAGAGTATATAAAAAATCACCATTATATATAATGGAGATGATGTATAGGTAAAAACATATACACATCAAAAGCATATAACACAATGAAATATAGGAAAAATATGACAATAATAAAATATTTTGGGAGAAAGAATATACTCATCTAGATCTACTGCTGAGCAGCAAAAGAAGAGGAGGATATTACACCAACGGTCACCTATATGGCCTATACTGGACTCTGATTGGTCAATGTGTATAACAGCATGTTTGACTATGCCATATTCATGTTTTCAAAGTTTTTCTTTATGTATTAATACAAATTCTTTTGCTGCTGAGAATTTAAGTAAAAGAAGTATAGCATAATACGAGCGTCTTGGATTTATATAAAATTATTCTTTATATGTTATTCTTGCCCAATGACTGCTAGGAAGGAGCATTACTTAGATTGGCACTCTTTGCACTAGTCTTAACCCCCTAAGGACTGGGCCCATTTTGTCCTTGAGGATACTGGAATTTTTCTTTTTTGCGTTTTTTTCCTTCTCGCCTTCTGAGAGCCATAACCTTTTTATTTATTACCCATATGAGGGTTTGTTTTTTGCACGACCAGTTGCACTTTGTAAAGACATCTTTCACACTTTATTGAACAAAAAGTATATTTAAAATTGTCCAAAGAATACAAGAATCATATATGCACTCAGCGCACAGTTGATGTCTAAGCGTTCCGAAGTCCGGGATTACGGGGTCATCCGTGAAGACGCTTGGCAAAAGCCTCTGAGCGCTCCACAAAAGCATCTGCACGGATGACCCCGTAATCCCGGACTTCTGAACGCTTAGACACTGTGCGGTGAGTGTGTGGTGACCCACAGGTGTATGGCGGGACAACGGGTGTAGCGGTGTGAGTGGTGGATCAGATGGTATTAACCCCGGGGGCTGGATGGTATTAACCCCTATTGTTCGTGACGCCAGTGGGGTTTTCAGGTTCCGGAACACCACACGCCCGGATTCTCCATTATCCCAGTTGCTAGTAGTGAAATGAGAGTCCACAACCAGTTATGTTCAAACGGAGGCTCTTTACTGAGTATAAGACAGATGAAATTATCTTCACAGCTAAGGCCAGATTTCCCAGAGAGGTGGCCAGGACCCAGAAGGACCTCGCAGCTTGCTGGACCAATATACTTGTAATTAACTTGACTTGAGTTTAGACTTGACTTGACTATAAGCAGGACTTGACTACTTGTAGTGACAGCAGACATAGACTTGAGACTTACTGGAATGACTGTAGCTTTTGGGGTCTTCCAGATACTGATCACTT
The DNA here is from genome assembly GCF_029499605.1 of Hyla sarda. Lineage (NCBI taxonomy): Eukaryota > Metazoa > Chordata > Amphibia > Anura > Hylidae > Hyla > Hyla sarda. The sequence continues at coordinate 282,092,835 of NC_079194.1, read as the reverse complement.
GCACTGAGATCTCTGGTGTTAACTGTTCCTCAGGAAAGATCATAAGCAGGGGCAGACTGAAAGGCCGGACCCAGAAGGACCTCGCAGCTTGCTGGACCAATATCCTTGTAATTAACTTGACTTGAGTTTAGACTTGACTTGACTATAAGCAGGACTTAACTACAAGCAGGACTTGACTACTTGTAGTGACAGCAGACATAGACGTGAGACTTACTGGAATGACTGTAGCTTTTGGGGTCTTCCAGATGCTGATCACTTGCACTGAGATCTCTGGTGTTAACTGTTCCTCAGCAAAGATCATAAGCAGGGGCAGACTGACCGGCCAGTCCATTCGGCCGTCGTCCGAAGGCCCGGCCGGGAAAAGGGCCCGCTGTCCGCCGCCTGTCACATTAAATCAAACTTTTTTTTTTCTTTTTAAATTGCCCGTGACACCTTGGCCCAGCACACACTTGGGCCCAGAGAACAGTGCTGCTGGCTGCAGTTTTGCATCTCCCACACAGCCATGGCAGCCCTGTAAGAGAACCGCAGTGGCTGCCTGGGAGAGGCGCTTTGAACTCCAGCGTGGCGCTGCTGCGCTTAGACGTGAGGTCACGTCACCGTGGGGGTGATGTGACCTCACGCCTAAGCGCAGCAGTGCCATGTTGGAGTTCACTGTGCCACTGATCAGTGCGCCCGCCGCCCTGCTCTCTCTCTTGTACAGGGCCCTGCTTGTCCTCAGGTACAGAACCCTGCTTGTCCTCAGTGTACAGAGCCCTGCTTGTCCTCAGTGCACATAGCCCTGCTTGTCCTCAGTGCAAAGAGCCCTGCTTGTCCTCAGTGTACAGAGCCCTGCTTGTCCTCAGTGTACAGAGCCCTGCTTGTCCTCAGTGCACAAAGCCCTGCTTGCCTCAGTGCACATAGCCCTGCTTGTCCTCAGTGTACAGAGCCCTGCTTTTCCTCAGTGTACAGAGCCCCGCTTGTCCTCAGTGTACAGGGCCCTGCTTGTCCTCAGTGCACAGAGCCCTGCTTGTCCTCAGTGTACAGAGCCCCGCTTGTCCTCAGTGTACAGAGCCCCGCTTGTCCTCAGTGTACAGGGACCTGCTTGTCCTCAGTGTTAAGGGCCCTGCTTTTCCTCAGTGTACAGAGCCCTGCTTGTCCTCAGTGTACAGAGCCCTGCTTGTCCACAGTGTACATGGCCCTACTTGTCCTCAGTGTACAGAGCCCTGCTTGTTCTCAGTGTACAGAGCCCTGCTTGTCCTCAGTGTACAGAGCCCTGCTTGTCCTCAGTGTACAGAGCCCTGCTTGTCCTCAGTGTACAGAGCCCTGCTTGTCCTCAGTGTACAGAGCCCTGCTTGTTCTTAGTGTACAGAGCCCTGCTTGTCTTCTGAGTACAGGGCACTGCTTGTCCTCAGTGTACAGGGCCACGCTTGCCCTCAGGTACAGAACCCTGCTTGTCCTCAGTGTACAGAGCCCTGCTTGTCCTCAGTGCACATAGCCCTGCTTGTCCTCAGTGCAAAGAGCCCTGCTTGTCCTCAGTGTACAGAGCCCTGCTTGTCCTCAGTGTACAGAGCCCTGCTTGTCCTCAGTGCACAAAGCCCTGCTTGCCTCAGTGCACATAGCCCTGCTTGTCCTCAGTGTACAGAGCCCTGCTTTTCCTCAGTGTACAGAGCCCCGCTTGTCCTCAGTGTACAGGGCCCTGCTTGTCCTCAGTGCACAGAGCCCTGCTTGTCCTCAGTGTACAGAGCCCCGCTTGTCCTCAGTGTACAGAGCCCCGCTTGTCCTCAGTGTACAGGGACCTGCTTGTCCTCAGTGTTAAGGGCCCTGCTTTTCCTCAGTGTACAGAGCCCTGCTTGTCCTCAGTGTACAGAGCCCTGCTTGTCCACAGTGTACATGGCCCTACTTGTCCTCAGTGTACAGAGCCCTGCTTGTTCTCAGTGTACAGAGCCCTGCTTGTCCTCAGTGTACAGAGCCCTGCTTGTCCTCAGTGTACAGAGCCCTGCTTGTCCTCAGTGTACAGAGCCCTGCTTGTTCTTAGTGTACAGAGCCCTGCTTGTCTTCTGAGTACAGGGCACTGCTTGTCCTCAGTGTACAGGGCCACGCTTGCCCTCAGTGTACAGAGCCCTGCTTGTCCTCAGTGTATAGAGCCCTGCTTGTCCTCAGTGTACAGAGCCCTGCTTGTCCTCAGTGTACAGAGCCCCGCTTGTTCTCAGTGTACAAAGCCCTGCTTGTTCTTAGTGTACAGAGCCCTGCTTGTCCTCTGTGTACAGGGCCAAGCTTGCCCTCAGTGTACAGAGCCCTGCTTGTCCTCAGTGTACAGAGCCCTCCCGAAGATGTGCCCTGATCTCTCTGCTGGCCTTCTCAGTCGACAGCTGCATGGACCCAAAAACAGGCTAGCCTGGCCAGGTGGGTGGCTTATGAATTGTATAGTTGTATGTATCTTCTACCTGCCTTTCACCACTCCCTACATGATTTCACAGTCTGACTTATAAGTTATATGTGAAATATAACTTATGTGAAATATAACTTATATTTCTGACTGTACCATCATGTAGGGGGCGGTGAAAGGCAGGTAGAAGATGGAGTAGGCTTCCCAGCAGCACAGAGTATTCTGGCAGGAACTGTAGTGAGGCAGACAGTCTGTGCTATTTTTTTTTTACAAATCTAAGAGGCCTCAGCCTCACCCAAGCAGGGGGCAAAAAAAGGCAAAGTGTGTGTCTTATAGATGGACCAGTTGCTATTTTTTACCTGCCTTTCACCGCTCACTATATGATGGCACAGTCAGAGATGAGTTATATATCTGACTGTGCCATCATGTAGTTAGTGGTGAAAGGCAGGTACTCCTGTGAAAAACTTATTTTTCATTTTTTTTTTAAATCAACTGATGCTAGAAAGTTAAACAGATTTGTAAATTACTTCTATTAAAAAATCTTAATCCTTCCAGTACTTATTAACGGCTGTATACTACAGAGGAAATTATTTTATTTTTGGATTTCTCTTCTGTCACGACCATGGTGCTCTCTGCTGACACCTCTGTCTATGTCAGGTACTGTCCAAAGCAGGAGAAATTCCCCATAGCAATCATATGCTGCTCTGGAAATTTCCTAAAATGGACAGAGGTGTCAGCAGAGAGCATTGTGGTGGTGACAAAAAAGAAATCCAAAAAGAAAAAAAATTCCTCTGTAGTATGCAGCCGTTAATTAGTACTGGAAGGATTAAGATTTTTTTTTAATAGAAGTCATTTACAAATCTGTTTAACTTTCTGGCACCAGTTGATTTAAAAAAAAAAATTCCACTGGAGTACCACTTTAAGGTGAGGCTGGAGCCAAGTTGGACTTGGTAATTAATCCCAAAAGGGCAAAAAAAGGAGGAGGATATTTCAGTGTTTTTAAGCGTTTGGTGTAGTTAAGGTGATTGGCATTGCCATCCCTCAAAGTACCCCATAGCCTCAAGCACACTGCACCCCCTATTCTATGGCAAATATTCATATACATACTGGGCAGGAATAGGGGCGGGACAGAGGTGGGGCCAGGGGTAGAGTCTTGCTGGGGGCCCTTGCTTTATTTGGTCCATGGGCCCTGAGTGGTGTCAGTCCACCCCTGATCATAAGAGAAGAGCATGAATTGTAATGGCTGCCCCTTTATATAGTGGGGGGCTGGACTAAAGCCCATTGGTCAAGCTGCGGGTCATAGGTTAAGCTGGTGCTCTCTGGGAGAACATCTGACAACAAATCATGTGACAACATAACATAACATGTAATAATCTCACAGGTCCTTGAGACCGCCCACAGCAACTCTGCTCTAGCTATACATTAGGAGACTGTCTCGGCATTAAAGTGATATGCACAACATTATGGAACAACAGGGGGAGACCATGCAGGGGAGCCTCCAGGTCACTGAGGGACTCAACCTGACAGGGCCTAAGGGTAGTACAGGACCATGTCCTGTACTAGGACATCACAAGTGCATCTGTATTTTTGGACCGTAGGGATCATAAACATAAGATTTTGACAGATCGGACATTTCAGCAAGAGGAGATATGAAGTATGTTGATTTATTTTTATTTTTTACTTCTTTCTTCTTATGGGAAGAGGGGAGTTTAATTTTTATTGGGGGGCTTATTCACTTTTATTTACTTAAATAAAAACTTTTTTTTACTTCTTTATCTCCACATTTTTTTAGTCCCCACAGGATACTATATATTGCAATCTTTAGATTGCTAATATTGATCAGCGCTATGCATAGCACTGATCAGTGGTATCTGTGATCCACTTCTCTGGTCTGCTTGACTTCAGTCCAGCGAAGAAGATCCCATGATGACGGCAGGAGGCAGGTAAGGAGACCTCTGGCTGCCATCAAAGCTGATCTGATCCCCACAGCCCTGCCGCAGGCAATCAGATCAGTTACTGGAACCGCCACAGATTCCGTGATTAATATTGTTCACAGCATCTGAGGGGTAAATGGCGGACATCAGCACAATCGTTGATGTCCGCCATTACTGACGGGACTCACTGGGGGAGATTTATCAAAACCTGTGCAAAGGAAAAGTTGCCCAGTTGCCTATAGCAACCAATCAAATTTCTTCTTCAATTTTGCACAGGCCCTTTTAAAAATGAGAGAAGCAATCTGATTGGTTGCTATGGGCAACTGGGCAACTTTTCCTCTGCACAGGTTTTGATAAATCTCCCCCACTATCTATGATACGATAGCAGCTCCTGAACCTTACCTATTGTACTGATTCTGAGACAGTTTTTTTGTGACATACAGTGATCACTTAGCTCACAATGGCCTCAACATACAATAGTTTCAACATACAATGGACTTTTCTTGACCATTGTAACTTGAAACCAGACTCAACATACAATGCTACGTACAGTCCAGATCTGTAAAACGTATCAATGGCTGGAAGAACTGACCAATCAGAATGGGCAATTTACTGGTAAAACACCTGTATTACTGAAGCATATGCACTAAATTCCTGTCTGGTAATGCCCCCTACAGTACAAGGAGGTATTACATGTTTTGTACTTCTCTCTACTTGTGCCAGGGTTAGCTGCTCCTTTGAACACAATGGTGGGGGCGGCTCCATTTGACTTTTTTTTAGGGCATTCCGTATACTGTACAGGACCCTGAAGAAGCTCCCGTGCTCTACATAGACAGTGATTACAGCTCCCAGCAGATCATTCTTACTTTTATATGTAAGGACTTGCTTTATCTATATTAGTTATCTACTTATTTTTGTTTAATCCTCACTTTTTACTATTTTTGGATGACATTTTGGTGGCTTCAGAACCAATTATCAGGTTTCCACAGAGTTATAGTCTCAACATACAATGGTTTCAACATACAATGGTCATCCTGGAACCAATATTGTAACTTGAGGGACCACTGTATTCTACTTTACAGGGGTACTCTGATGGAAACCAAATTTTTTTTTAATCAACTGGTGCCAGAAAGTTAAACAGATTTGTAAATTAAAATATTGATATGTGTAGCTCACAGAAAAAATATGCGAGGTTAAATGTGCCACTCACCCACTCAACGCTGGTCCCGGTATTGAAACCACCGATACCGGGACCAGCGTGGAGTGGGTGAGTGGCACATTAGTGCCTGTGTGTTTTCCTTATAGGAACTTTTACATCGGCACAGCAGGTCCTCACCACAATCTATGGCACTGCACCGGCCTACCAGCCTCTACCCCAGTTACAGGAGTGCATTACTCCTCCGCACAAAACTTTTTGTTATACATCTGCTATGATACTATTTATATGATAGTGCAACACAAAAAGAGAAACACAGCCGCACATCCACCATTTGTAATTTGATCTACTTGCTTCTCAGCATAATTTCAAAAACTAACAGGTTGTTAGTACAGTGGTCCCTCAACATTCAATGGTAATTCGTTCCAAACGAGCCATCGTTTGTCGAATCCATCATATGTTGAGGGATTTGTGCAATGTAAAGTATAGGAAGCTGTACTCACCTGTCCCCGCCGCTCGAGATGGTGTCCCCGGGCCTCCGCTGGGCTCTCCGTTGTCTTCTCCGGTCCTCGGCTGTCCTCTCCGGTCCTCTGCTGTCTTCCGCAAGGCCTTACTGGGCCTGCGTAGCGACGTCATTACGCTGCTGTGTATGCCATTCCTATTGGATGACGTGCGCAGCAGCGTATTGACGTCATCGGAGAGGGCCGAGTAGACACCGGAAGACCAGCGCTGGACCCGGAGGGCACCCCGGAGCATTGTGGAGGAGTAAGTAATACTTACCGCACCACACGGGGAACATTAAGCTTAAGCATTTGGCGCTGCCGGATAGCACTTAATGCGATGGCCCCGACATAAAAAAGCATCGTATGTCGATGCTGACATCGACATGCGATGGCCTCTGAGAGGCCATCGTATGTCGATTTCATCATATGTCGGGGCCATCGTAGGTCGGGGGGTCACTGTATACATTTTGATCAAAAAGTACAAGCCCACTCGCCACGTCAAGGCCACCTAGTTAGAGTGGGTCCCTAACCTGACACTGGCGTAGCCCCCGGCGGCGACCACTGCCTCCGAGACCCCATGCCCAATGGGGGGAGCGACCCAGTGGCCAGGCAGCCACACTACTGCCAAACCAAGCCCCTGGCTCTGGGCCACTCCACCCCGCAGACATGTTATGATAGGATAGGACTTGTACCACTCATTTTCTTTTCAGGACTGGAGCTAATATCATTAAGAGTAATACTCAAGAACGATATTCGTTGCTACTTTTTTCCTTTACAGGTTTAAAAACTGTAAGTTCTTATTCAGTTACATTGTTACATTATATCCAGTCACATTGTTCTATATGATTGCATTGAATTTGTCATATCCAAATACTACTTACTCCTCAAGGCTTATTTATTGGTGATAGATATTTATGCCAATTGCATAGGGTCCTGCGGCTGTGATTTTTTTTTAGCAATTTTATGAAATTTTTTGTTATTTCTTTTTTGTTATAACATTTTATATTGTTACTATATTGGTCTGGAAGTCTACAATTTTTCCATCTGAACCATTCATCCATCATACATTGAGGCCGGAAGAAGTGCTTGTTGCACGAAACCACTGGCAGTTGCCTCTGAGCGCTCCAAACAGCTGGCAGTCGCCTCTGAGCGCTCCAATATCATCTCCCTGCTGTGAACTGGCCAGGATTGCTGTATCTTCGAGTGGTGAGTGCAGGGTGCTATCTTTATATTGTGCATATCTAGGTTGTTTTTCTTCCAGTCTGAGCTGCCCCCGGTTAAGTGTTGGTGTTGTCATACTGCCCGAATCCACCCGATCTCGCTAATATAGGAATCCCTGCTGCCATTCATATTTCTCTTGTCTGAGTTTGGATTCAGCTTACCACATTCCGGGAATGTTGTAGACAGACTGACCTGAGGTCATTGTATGTTGAGGGACCACTGCAAGATAAATATCTTAAGGGGTACTCTGCCCCTAAAAATCTTATCCCCGATTCAAAGGATAGGGGATAAGATGTCTGATCACAGGGGTCCAGCCGCTGGGACCTCCCACGATCTTCATTCCGGCATCCCGATGTTCTGAACATTATGTTCTGATTGCTGGGTTTCGGGTGGCCATGGTTGTGACGTCACACCATGCCTCCTCCATTCATGTCTATGGGAGGAGGTGTGACTGCTGTGGTCCCTGGTCATGTCCCCTCCATTAAACATGAATGGAGGGGGCTTGGCATGATGTCACATAATGTTCAGAACGCCAGGATGCCAATACGGAGAAGGTAGGGGGGGGGGGGGGGCGGCTTCCAAGCAGCTGGACCCCCGCGATCACAATCAGACATCTTGTCCCCTATGCTTTGGCGGAGGTGAGGAGTACCCCTTTAAGTTTTGACCACAGACACATTTGCATGTGAACGTAGTTACTAGTTCTTCCGTACCAAGAATGTTTTAGTTACTTTCTTCCTTCATATTTACTTTCTGCACATCGCCCGCTGTGAACCAGACCTTGGGCTTTGACATACAATGTGCTGCCGTGTGACAATGTGTGGAGGCATTCCACTCTAAACAATGCCTTATCTCTTACTGATAACACCCTCTGGAAGTGGCTTTTCTCACGGTTGGAAAATAACCGGATTTTTGTATGGAAAATTACTGGAATTTAGCGACCAGATTCTTCTCAAAGTCATTTTATAGCTTATTCTGCACAGTAAAAATTTATTGTTTGCTTTTTTTTTCTCCTTCTTTCTCAGGTTGTGGAATTTACTGCTAGAAGGAAAGGGACAAAGAATTTATGATCATTACTATATCAGTATCATAGGCCTTCCTGTGCTTCACATTTATTGATTTTAGCCTTTTCATGAAGTGTGGCGGTAATTGTAGAGTTGATATTTATTAATATCTGCTCATCAGTAAGGGCCTGTGCATAATTCGCACCCATGTGCATTAACATACAAACATAGAATGTGTCAGTAGATAAGAACCATTCAGCCCATCTATTCTGCCTAGTATTCTGAATACAATGAATAGTCCCTGGCTCTGTCTTATATGAAGGATAGTCTAATGCCTATTGCTATCTTATATGAAGGATAGCCTTATACCTATCTCTATCTTATATGAAGGATAGCTTAAACCCCATCACTGTATTTGCAGCTACCACATCTACAGGAAGGCTATTCCATGCATCCACTACTACAAGTATTACAGTATAATATTACATCCTGATTTCACTGCAGAAATCTTTCCCCTCTAATATAAAACTATGTCCTCTATATAACACTATATCCTCTTGTGGTAGTTTTTCTCCTATATAAATCTCCTCCCCCTTCTTTACTTTGTTAATTCCCTTTACGTATCTAAAAGTTTCTATCCCCTCTGTCTCGTCTTTCTTCTATACATGTTAAGGTCCTTTAACCTTTCATGCTTATATATCTCCTTATAGAATAATGAGCACTTCCCTCTACTGCTTATACCTCTCCCTATACACCCATGAGCACTTTCCTTTCTACTGTCAATACCTCTCCCTATACACCCATAAGCACTTCCCTCTCTTCTGCTAATAACTCTCCCTATACACCCATGAGCACTTCCCTCTTTCTACTGCTAATACCTCACCCTACACATCCATGAGCACTTCTCTCTCTACTGCTAATAACTCTTCCTAAACACCAATGAGCACTTCCCTTTCTACTGCTAATACCTCTCCCTTTACACCCATAAGCACTTCCCTCTCTTCTGCTAATACCTCTCCCTACACACCCATGAGCACTTCTCTATCTACTGCCAATAACTCTTCCTATACACCCATGAGCGCTTCCTTCTTTCTACTGCTAATACCTCTCCCTATTTGCCCAAGCATTCTGCTAGCATTTCTTGCTGCTCTATTGCATTGTCTGTCTACCTTTAAGTCCTCCAGAATTAACCTTTCTGCCAGACCCAGATATACCCATTACACCGATGTAGTACTTTCCCATTCCCACTAGTCACAGCAGCCCCACCGGCCAGCTGATGCACAGTCTCTAAAGATTGTCTATGTCCCTCAGAAAGTCATATATGGCAGTGATTGTTGATATTTCAAAATATATTTGTCCTGAAAATCAAGGAAGATCAACAATGTGATAATTCTACATCCAGAATGAAAGCATCTGGATGTTAACAGGAATGTAATTGTCTGGACTGATTGACATGTCTGAATATCAGTAAATGACATCTTCTATGTTCCTACTTTTTGATAACCCCTTTCCAGTTTTAGCATGTACATCCCTATATTACGGTTAGATTTCTCTTGACAAGATAGTAGTTCCTTAGGCTGCAACCGGTTCTCTGCTGAAGAGAAGGGAGTGTGGAATCTAAGACATCACTAGGTTTCACATACACTTGTACTATACAAGGTCCAGCTCACCTTCCCTTTGTTCCATGCGTGGATCCAGCACTGAGCCGTAAGTTCCTTTGAATTGCTGGATCATCTCTTGCTTTTTCGTATCACTAGGTTTCCCCCCTAAGCCCTTCAAGCCACCAAATATGGACTTTGCCTCAGGGAAATCAATTCATGGTCCCCAGAATAGTCAATCATTGGCAGCCAGATGCCATATCAATTACGAGAACTGGAAAAGGCAAAACGTAGAGCATGGGCCAGGAACAGGAAGACCAGACATGGATCATAAACAGACCAAGAGCTGGAACTGGGATCACAGACACCAGTCCAGGAAACAACCAGGAGCCGGAATCATGAGCACTAGATATAGACCAGGGGCTGAAAACAGGGGTAAAATAAAATAGAAGCAAAGAGCCTAGGATTGCGGCTGGCAGTGGAACATGGTTGCAGCACCAGAATGAAGCCTAGGGTCATCACCAGGAAAACAGTACAGGAACCAGGCAAAGTATCCATGGATCACGGCAGAAGCAGAGTCAGAAGTAGCCTGGATATGACATAGTACTTCAAGTTCCAGGCATTAGAGCACCTTTTAAAAGAAAAGGTTAGCATAAACTTTTGTTCACTTTACCTATGGTTATTTGCTAATGTTGTTGTTGGAAAGAGGCTTGAAGGAGCTTAACGGTTACAGGATGTAGCCACAGGGGGGGATTTACATGTTCAACAACAAGTTTCCTACCTGAAGGGAAAAAAAATTATTCGTGCTGGGTTCTAGCAATGTAGCACACATTATAAAAATTAAAAAAAAACATACTGTGGTTAAAAGAACAAATGTAATATGTAATATAAAGGAAAAGAAAAAGGAAGAAAGGAAGGAAAAAGCAGATTAAGCTTTTTCTTTTCTTCCTTCCTATTTCTTTTCCCTTCTCTCTTCCCCCCCCCCCCTTTGTTTCTTTTTCCTCCCCCCCCCCCCCTTTTTCTTTCCTCTCTTCCCCCTCAAATCTGAAATATACTATAATTTATATGCATATGAATACACAGGGGTCAAGTCCTGGGAAAAAAAGTGTGGGAACTCACCCAAGATTTCCACTCAAGTGCTGGTACTGCTAATAGGAAAGGTGTTCCTGCTATGGAAAAAGTGCAGGAACTCGGTTCCCACGTGTTTCTGCAGGACTTGAGCCCTGTATATACATATATATACAGATATCCTGCAGAGAGGCCTAGAGGACTGATATGTTTTATCATTTCTTATCCAATTCTGCCTCAAGTACTCTGAGTATAGAGCGCTCCCTGTTAAGCTCAGACTTTTCTGACATCAGGTTCTTGTCATCTGAACTTTTCCTTTGCACAGGTTTTGATAAATCTCCCCCAAAGTGTTTGTATTAAAGGGGTATTCCAGGATTTTTTTTAATTTGACTTTGCTACAGGGGCTGTAAAGTTAGTGTAGTTCATAATATAGTGTCTGTACCTGTGTGCGACGGTTTTCTCACAATTCTTAGATAGTAGCTCCCACCATCCTAATTTTTTTTTTTGCTAGCCCGTTCCCCCCCCCCCCACTACGGCACTAGCCCGTTCACTCTCACCCCCCAACCCCTACACCCCCTCCCCCCCGGCCCCGCATACCCCGTTCCCTCATTACACTTGTAGTTGCTGCAGAGTCCGGCAGCGGGCGTGCAGGGACAGCGGCAGCAACGAGGCGACGGCGATGTGTGGGAGGAGTGGCCTCCCAGCCAGTGGCCGGGGAGCCAATGCGCTCGCTTCTGCCTGTCTGATTGACAAGCAGGGAGCGAGTGCAGCCTAACTGGAAAAGGACTGATTGCCACTCCAAAATCAGTCCTTTTTCAGTGGCCGGTTTTTAAATGTAAATTAAACCTTTTTAATGAAAAAAATAAAATAATAAAAGTATATTAGAGATATGTTGTAGTACATAAGTACTACAACATATAAAAAAAAAAAAGTTGGTGACAGTGCCCATTTAAGTGATTTTCACCCCAATATTTATTTTTAACAGCATACAAAATTACTGTTGTCTCAAATTTTTCCCAGGTTGCAATGCGGCCGAGATCTAACTCACTAGTCCGCTGATGACAGGGAGCCTGTCTGCTTCAATGGGTGGAGGGAACACTTGGTGGGAGAAGGATCAATCTGCAACTAATGCAGGCACCGTGATGGAAAACCACAGGTCTTTTGAATGGATGCAGCTCATTTATGTTTCAATGGGTGGGGTGGCTGATGTGTGGGAGGGAGGAAAATGGAATTGTGGGATTTGTAGTAAAAAAAAGAAAAGTCAAACAGGAAATACAAGCTCACAAAAAGCTAGCCACATTAAGCCCCAAGACAAACACAGCATGTCCATTACTGCCTGCCAGGTATGTACCAAAATCACCTTATAGTGGATAACCCCTTTAAGTAGGAAAGGAACTCACCTTTTTGAGTTGTGTAAAGACACAATACCTATGAAAGAGTTTCAACAGGTTCAGCCATCAAACCACAATCATAGGTTGACATGATAAGACCACAACATACTATCAAAACAAAGAAAAATCCATGGATTCTGTACTGACACCATCAGAGTAAGAAGCAATATAGATGGAAGAAGGGTACAGAGCAGTGCACCATCAAGACTAATTGTGTTCCTCCCTTGGGTTCCCAGTTTAAAACTTAATAGGTAAATTACTAAATCCTGGGTCAAGATATTGTTTTTCCCCAATTCTGCAACAGGTTGTGATTTTTACTGGTCCAATCCAGCCCTTGGATGTCACCATCTTGAGTTTCCCCTCTCTCGTTCTTATAGATTCTATAGAGAACATGCGGACAGCTTTATTGCTATATACTACTTCTTTACAAATAACACTCTTTTAGCAAACATACATGTATTACCAATAGAGATATAGAAAAGTATGTAGTTCTAGGTTATATACCCTTGCAGTGACGCATAAAACACACAGATTCTTGAACATCAATATTATGTTATGTTATTTTACGCCTTGGTTACTGTAGGTCAAAGCTTAGAAACAAAATAGCATGTAAGGATAAATTCCTTAAAAATGTTACAGCACTGATACATTTCTCATGCCACGGATAAGCATGTTTTACATTCCCCTTCATAAGTTATGTAAGGTGTTTTTGTTCAGGCTTTTACAACATATAAATGTATCCTCGGGATAGGTCTTCAATATCCAATCATTGGGGTCAGCAGTGCTCTAGCTGGGCATTATTGCCTGTTCAGTGTCTATATGTGCCTGTACTAGTACACGCCATACTTTTTGTAGGGGTTATACAGCAGCCCGTTTTTTAATTTTATGTGAATATCCATACAAATAAAATCTTAGAACATTACACTTTTGAACCACACACACAACTCGCTGTCATTTCCTGTTCTTGAGGCTTTGCTTTGTAGACTAGAACAAGGTCAACGGTGAAATCTCATTATTATAATTAAAGGGCAAGAAATGTAATGCTAGATGACAGCTGTATTGTACTGGGGCAAATAAAGTAGGATAACAACACCGTCCACTGTAGCATTTCGATAAGGCACTGTATGCATGTATATTGTCACTACCTGGAGATTGTTATAGTCTACCAACACTTTTCTGACCATGACTTCCCATATTTTGCAGTATACACCCTTCTGCTTAGTATAGCTGCCCTATTATTTCTCATCTCAAGCCCTAATCTTGCACACACCCTCTGTCCCTGCTTACTTGCATACCCATCCTAAACAACAGGTCCACAACCACGAGGACGGTCCCTTCCTATTATATGTGCAGGGACAGACAGAGTCAAAATAATAAAATAATAATAATAAAAAATACAATAATAAAAAATTCAATACAGATGGAGTAAAACTAAACACATACAGTAAAATCAGAGTCAAACTAGCTGAGTCAGTGTTACGCCTAGCGCTCCGGGTCCCCGCTCCTCCCCGGAGCGCTTACGGCGTCTCTCTCTCCGCAGCGCCCCGGTCGGTCCCGCTGACCGGGAGCGCTGCACTGTCATGGCCGTCGGGGATGCGATTCGCACAGCGGGACGCGCCCGCTCGCGAATCGCATCCCAGGTCACTTACCCGTCCCGGTCCCCTGCTGTCATGTGCTGGCGCGCGCGGCTCCGCTCTCTAGGGCGCGCGCGCGCCAGCTCCCTGAGACTTAAAGGGCCAGTGCACCAATGATTGGTGCCTGGCCCAATTAGCTTAATTAGCTTCCACCTGCTCCCAGACTATATCTGATCACTGCCCCTGCACTCCCCTGCCGGATCTTGTTGCCTTAGAGCCTAGTGAAAGCGTTACTGTGTTTGTCCATACTGTGTACTTGACCTCCTGCTATTGCCTTATTGACTACGATTCTTGCTGCCTGCCCCGACCTTCTGCTACGTCCGACCTTGCTTCTGTCTACTCCCTTGTACCGCGCCTATCTTCAGCAGTCAGAGAGGTTGAGCCGTTGCTAGTGGATACGACCTGGTCACTACCGCCGCAGCAAGACCATCCCGCTTTGCGGCGGGCTCTGGTGAACACCAGTAGTGACTTAGAACCGGTCCACTAGCACGGTCCACGCCAATCCCTCTCTGGCACAGAGGATCCACCTCCTGCCAGCCGGCATCGTGACAGTCAGCAACAGGAGATAGCAAGGTACCGATACACAAAAGCAGAAGAAAGGTGAAAACCGAGCCAAGATCAATATCAAGATTACAGAGACAAACAATGCTAGTTACTCAAAGACAAGTTCTTTCACTGGCAACTAAAAACAGAGTGAGCTAGACTTAAATGATCACCCCACAGGTGCAGGCTCAGCCTGGAAAGCTGCTACAGCCCAGATTGGCTAAGGCATAGCCAAGGAACCAGGCGAAGCCAAATCTCAGGGAGGGTTAACCCTTCGAGTTCTTACACTTACATTGAACTTCTAATCCTAAATACATGGTGGCTTAGGGGAGGATCCACCTCCTGCCAGCCGGCATCGTGATAGTAGATCCGGCCATGGATCCCGCTGAGGTTCCCCTGCCAGTTGCCTCTGACCTCACTACGCTGGTCGCCCAGCAAGCTCGACAGATCGCCCAACAAGAGCACCAGCTGTCGTACTTGACCACCATGACTCAGCAACTTCAGTCGCAGCTACAGCAGCTTCAGTCTCAGCTACAGCAATTTCAGTCACAGCTACAGCAGCAACAACCTTCTCCTCCGCCAGCTCCTGCACCTCTTCCGCAGCGAGTGGCCACTCCTCGCCTCCGCTTGTCCCTGCCGGACAAATTTGATGGGGACTCTAAGTTTTGCCGTGGCTTTCTTTCACAATTTTCCCTGCACTTGGAGATGATGTCGGACCAGTTTCCTACTGAAAGGTCTAAGGTGGCTTTCGTAGTCAGTCTTCTGTCTGGGAAAGCTCTGTCATGGGCCACACCGCTCTGGGACCGCGTTGACCCCGTCACTGCCTCTGTACACTCCTTCTTCTCGGAAATTCGAAGTGTCTTTGAGGAACCTGCCCGAGCCTCTTCTGCTGAGACTGCCCTGCTGAACCTGGTCCAGGGTAATTCTTCCGTTGGCGAGTACGCCATACAATTCCGTACTCTTGCTTCTGAACTATCCTGGAATAATGAGGCCCTCTGCGCGACCTTTAAAAAAGGCCTATCCAGCAACATTAAAGATGTTCTGGCCGCACGAGAAATTCCTGCTAACCTGCATGAACTCATTCATCTAGCCACTCGCATTGACATGCGTTTTTCTGAGAGACATCAAGAGCTCCGCCAGGAAAAAGACTTAGATCTCTGGGCACCTCTCCCACAGTCTCCGTTGCAATCTACGCCTAGGCCTCCCGCCGAGGAGGCCATGCAAGTGGATCGGTCTCGCCTGACCCAGGAGGAGAGGAATCGCCGTAGGGAAGAAAATCTTTGTCTGTACTGTGCCAGTACCAAACATTTCTTGGTGGATTGCCCTATCCGTCCTCCACGTCTGGGAAACGCACGCTCGCACCCAGCTCTCGTGGGTGTGGCGTCTCTTGATTCTAAGTCGGCTTCTCCACGTCTCACGGTGCCCGTGCGGATTTCTCCTTCAGCCAACTCCTCCCTCTCAGCCGTGGCCTGCTTGGACTCTGGTGCCTCTGGGAATTTTATTCGGGATTCCTTGGTGAATAAATTCTGCATCCCGGTGACCCGTCTCGTCAAGCCACTCTACATTTCCGCGGTCAACGGAGTCAGGTTGGATTGCACCGTGCGTTACCGCACGGAGCCCCTCCTAATGTGCATCGGACCTCATCACGAAAAAATTGAGTTTTTGGTCCTCTCCAATTGCACTTCCAAAATTCTCCTTGGACTACCCTGGCTTCAACACCATTCCCCAACCCTGGATTGGTCCACAGGGGAGATCAAGAGCTGGGGTACCTCTTGTTTCAAGGACTGCCTTAAACCGGTTCCCAGTACTCCCTGCCGTGACCCTGTGGTTCCCCCTGTAACCGGTCTCCCTAAGGTCTTTATGGACTCTGCCTGCCATAAGAAGTGCCTCTCCCCCCCTCCCAGTCCAGTCAGGCAAGCCTCGGTGCCTCCTCATGGCCCCCGTCCTGGTGTCACACTGCCCCGTGCCAGGCCTCGCCCTCTGCCCTCCCTCCCCATTCCCACTCCTGCTGTACTGCCTGCCGTTGAGGAAACCCTCCATTCTTTCCCGGTGTCCTCATCCCAGGGGAGGCAGTTACCGGACAAAGAGAAGGGGAGACCTAAGGGGGGGGGGGTACTGTTACGCCTAGCGCTCCGGGTCCCCGCTCCTCCCCGGAGCGCTTACGGCGTCTCTCTCTCCGCAGCGCCCCGGTCGGTCCCGCTGACCGGGAGCGCTGCACTGTCATGGCCGTCGGGGATGCGATTCGCACAGCGGGACGCGCCCGCTCGCGAATCGCATCCCAGGTCACTTACCCGTCCCGGTCCCCTGCTGTCATGTGCTGGCGCGCGCGGCTCCGCTCTCTAGGGCGCGCGCGCGCCAGCTCCCTGAGACTTAAAGGGCCAGTGCACCAATGATTGGTGCCTGGCCCAATTAGCTTAATTGGCTTCCACCTGCTCCCAGACTATATCTGATCACTGCCCCTGCACTCCCCTGCCGGATCTTGTTGCCTTAGAGCCTAGTGAAAGCGTTACTGTGTTTGTCCATACTGTGTACTTGACCTCCTGCTATTGCCTTATTGACTACGATTCTTGCTGCCTGCCCCGACCTTCTGCTACGTCCGACCTTGCTTCTGTCTACTCCCTTGTACCGCGCCTATCTTCAGCAGTCAGAGAGGTTGAGCCGTTGCTAGTGGATACGACCTGGTCACTACCGCCGCAGCAAGACCATCCCGCTTTGCGGCGGGCTCTGGTGAACACCAGTAGTGACTTAGAACCGGTCCACTAGCACGGTCCACGCCAATCCCTCTCTGGCACAGAGGATCCACCTCCTGCCAGCCGGCATCGTGACAGTCAGCAACAGGAGATAGCAAGGTACCGATACACAAAAGCAGAAGAAAGGTGAAAACCGAGCCAAGATCAATATCAAGATTACAGAGACAAACAATGCTAGTTACTCAAAGACAAGTTCTTTCACTGGCAACTAAAAACAGAGTGAGCTAGACTTAAATGATCACCCCACAGGTGCAGGCTCAGCCTGGAAAGCTGCTACAGCCCAGATTGGCTAAGGCATAGCCAAGGAACCAGGCGAAGCCAAATCTCAGGGAGGGTTAACCCTTCGAGTTCTTACACTTACATTGAACTTCTAATCCTAAATACATGGTGGCTTAGGGGATACAGTTCTAGGTTCAAATCTTACCATAACTAACCTCTTCGTTGAGTTTGTATGTTCTCCCTGTGCCTGTGTGGGTTCCCTCCAAAACATACTAACAGGTAATTCGCTCTTTGCATTGTGGGCTCACAATATAAATAAAGGAGCTAATATATAGAGCTAAACCAGAATCAAATTTTATGACTGAGCTACAAATGTTTCTAACCTGCTTTTAAAAATATGAAAAACTTTAAAGGGTTTGTCCAGCGAAAGAAAGAGCCTGTGTATAGTGTCAAAAAATATAATAAAGCAACTTACTAATATAATATTATAAGCCACAGTGCACAGATCTCTCTATATGAGCTCTGCTCACTCCTGTAGCTGTGACATTACTTTACATTCAGAGCTTGCATCCCTTCCTCAGGTTTAGACCAAAACTATAGATCACGGCACAAAAAAAATGATCCCATACAGCCCCGTATACGCAAAAATGAGAAAGTTAGAGGTGGTCAAAATAGAGTGATTTTAAACAGACTAATTTTGTTTAAAAAGTTTGAGATTTTTTTAAAGCAGGACAATTATAGAAAAGCATGTAACCATGGGTATCATTTTCATTGTATTGTCCCACAGATTTAGGAAAACATGTCATTTCTACCGTAAAGTTTACAGCCTGAAAACAAAACCTTCTAAAATTAGCAAATAATATATATATATATTTTTTGGTAGCTTTATACATTTTATGGTAAAATTAAAGGTGTCATTGCAAAGGACAATTGTTCATGCAAAAAATAAGCCCTCATATGGGTCTGTGGATGGAAATATGAAAGAGTTATGATTTTTAGAAGGCGAGGAGGAATAAAGGGGTACTCCGTGGGGAAAATAAATTAAAATCAACAGGTTTCAGAAAGTTATACAGGTTTGTAAATGACTTCTATAAAAAAAAATCTTAATCCTTCCAGTACTTATCAGCTGCTGCATGCTCCGGAGGAAGTTGTGTAGTTATTTTCTGTCTGACCACAGGGCTCTTTGCTGACACCTCTGTCCATGTCAGGAACTGTCCAGAGTAGGAGCAAATCCCCATAGCAAACTTCTCTTGCTCTAGACAGTTCCTGATACAGACAGAGGTGTCAGCAGAGAGCACTGTGGTTAAACTGAAAAGAACTACAGAGCGATCTCTGTAGCTTACAGCACCCGATAAGTACTGGAAGTTTTAAGAATTTTAAAAAGAATTTAATAGTAATTCACAAATCTGTTTGATTTTCTGGCACCAGATGATTTGAATAAACATTTTCCATTGGAGTAACCCTTTAAAGGGGTACTCCGCCCCTAGACATCTTATCCCCTATCCAAAGGATAGGGGATAAGATGTCTGTGACGGGTCCATCTGCTGGTTAACCTCTTGGCCCCAATTAGAACATTGTGGTTAACCGCAGACACCTCTCTATTCCATTTGTACGGGTGGTTGTCTTTCGCCAACCACGAGGCGGCGGCCGTTTTTGGGACCCGAGGAAAAATCAGCAGTGTGCTGTACAAATCCTATGGAACTAAAAACGTACCCTTTATCTACCAAACACTGCTGGAAGCTGCCGCCCGACTTCTATTTCGTCATTTATATGTTTCAATGTGTTTTCTTGTTGTGTTCTGGGATGGTGATTGTCTCTGTCCTGGGAGATAATTGGATTTCTTCGTCCTGGGAGATAATTGGATTTCTTCCCAGTTGTCTGGGGGATAGAGAGGAGGGAGGTATGGGTAAAGTGGGAAGGGCTTATGTTGAAGCCACTGCGATTGGCTACTGTCCACTATGTTTTACAGTCTTCCATCAGGTCTCCTAGGGGAGTGTCCACCTGGTGGAGACCTACATAAATACCGGGCAGGTGGCCCCATTAAATTCATTCCTGTTTGACCCTCAAGACGGAGCTGGTCTCGTTTGTGGGGGGAATTACTATTTGGACAGCGCTTTCGTTATTTCTAGCTATGGAAGGAGTTCGACTGATTTGCTGATCGGGAGCGGCCGTGTTCGTATCCTCCGGTCGGGAGTTGGACGGTCGGCTGGAACCAACCTGCGTTCCTAGAGAAGGGGATCATTCCAAGCGGCGGCTTCCTCTACCTGTCGGGGAATGTCATAACAATGTCAGATCGCGGGGGTCCCGCTACTGGGGACCCCCGGGATCTACCATGCAGCAGCCACCTTTAGCGGCTTCCGGAACCGCTGGAGGTCCTCGAGTCCATCTCGACCATGAGGACGGAGCATAGTGACGGAGCAGCTGTCACGCCCCTTCCCATAGGCTTGCATTGAGGGGGCGGAGCGTGACGCCACACGGGGTGGAGCCGTGACGTCACTATGATCACCGTGACATCCCCTGATCACCAGTAATCAGACCCGGAGCGAACACGGGGTGCAGCGTGGAAGATCATGGGGGTCCCCAGCGGTGGGACCCCCGCGATTAGGCATCTTATCCCCTATCCTTTGGATGGGGATAAGATGTCTAAGCGCCGGAGTACCCCTTTAAGGCCTTAAGGGGTTAACTATTATAAAAAGTCCAACATGGTCAGATTTCTTGTGATGGACACAAGGTCCCTCAATAAAGACTAGTTAAAGACCGTGACCGTGATGTCTAAAGGTGACCTGTTACCTCCATTTTGTTTAGGAAAACACCTGTGTTCAAAGGGACCATTAGATGTAGTAGAAGAATATGGGAACTGGGGTAACTTAGGTTTTACTAGCAAAAAATTACTGTCACTGTGGCTATGGTACAGGTTCGTTTTAACATCAAATACAGCTATCTACCTTCAATATCAGTCGTGAGAATAAAGTGTCCATATAAATGAAGTTCTGCCCGAATCCCCTTATAAGTTTGTTGATGTCGGCCAGGAACAAGCCGGCCTCTCAGATTAGATTCCAGGCTGGTGTGCTACATTCTTGAAATTCTACACTGCGGACACATGAATACAATCCCTCCCACAGGGCAACATGGATTTATAGCATAATAACTGTGTGAGTGTTTTTCTATTAGAAATCAACAGACAAAACATTCAATGAATGAAACCACAGAGGGAAGATATTCATGGAAACTACACAATGAATAAAACAAGTGAAACAACCATGGCAATTATGTATTTATTTAAAGGGGTTGTCCAGAAAAATATTGCTTCTTTCTTGCAAAAAAACAGCTCAACTCCTGTCCACAGGTTGTGTCTGGTATTTCAGCTTTGCTGCAGAATAGGACTGAGCTGCAGTCATACACACAACCTGTGGATAAGAGTGGTGCTGTTTTTTTGCAAAAAAAGAAGTGTTTTTTAAATCTTGGACAACCCTTTAACTTGTTAAGGACATCAGGCATACAGGTACGCCCTTAATGTCCGTTACTTAAGAAACCAGGGTGAACATGTATGCCCTGAAGCAATAAGGGACTCTGAAGCAAGAGCAGCTCTTGCTATCAGTAGCTAAACACTCAGCGCTAGTTACGGGGAATGGCGATGCTGACACTTCCCATCGTTAGCCCTTTAGACACCGTGCTAAGTCAAAGATGCCGGCTAGCTCAGGGGGCTCATCAGACCCCACAACCCGGTTGCAGGGCTCTAATGAGCTAAAATGGCAGCACAGGGTCCATTTCCCCAATGTGGTCCGCACTCCCCACATCCCATAGGAACGCCATTGCCCTAACTCTCCTGGTTTGACCACTGCTTCAATTACTTTGTTTATGAATCTGACTTGGTACTGCATTCATCTTCTGATCCTCTGGCTTGTTTCTGTTTTTCCTCACCTGTCAGACCGTTCCCTTAGCAACCCATGCACATAGTGAGTGTAGGGATGTTTATGGTGGATTATCAAGTAGGTAGTCAATGTGGGTCCTTAATGGATCTAACTTGCAAATTGGGAATTTAAAGGATCTGACTTGTATTTCCGGTACATTCGACAAGTTGAAATCTGTGGTATTTGGAGGACAGATAGACACCTTGAATACTATGTTCTTCAAATTATTTATGAGCAATTTTTTGAAGTGTGCAAGGTGCATCTTCCTGCAGAGAGATAGAGAGGCTACTGTCATTAGGGATCACTATTACCACTAAGTCATGTACTTGATCTACAACAATGTTTAGGTAGGTAATATGTGCCAAAAGTTATGTCCACAAGATTCCCAGGACCCAAGGTTTTCCAGCAGAAAATTGCCCAGAGCATCACACCACCTCAGTGATCTTGTCTCCTTCCCACAGTGCATCCAGGTTCCTTATTTCCAAGCCAGTAACCTTGCAAGATCATTCACACCAAATCACCTTCGGATGGTTAGGTACCCATTTTTCCCAGGTAAACGTGTCAGCATGGGCAAGTTGAACCGTATACACAGTAAGTTGTTACATTTCTAACATCTTTCTATTATTATCAGTAATAAATTATTTTAGCAATTTGTGTTACCATAGCTTTTCAATATACAAAGAGATGTATGCATCTAAAGAATTTAATATTCTTCTGGTCAAGTCATATGTACTCTAAAACAACAATCTAGACAAATTCCCTAGACTATGGGGAGATAGAATATTTCAGGAATTTCAGGATGCCAGAACAGATTCAAATATTTGACTCCGCTAACCAGGTTACAGGCAAAAGTGATGAAGTGAAAAAGGATTAGGAACAGGTAGCACTAAAACACCCAATAACTGATTTATCCCATCACGATGTGCCCTCCCGTGTCACATATCGGCATCCTGTCATAATGGTATCAGATATATACGAGCACGTGTTGGCACAAGTCCCATTAACTTTATTGGATTCAACCTAGTCAACTAGAGACTACAATTGGATAATTTCCTACACGTTCACTTTCATTCTGTGTGTGGGACTCAAAAGTGTATTTGCTAGTTGACTACGTTTGTATCGTTAAGACCTAGAAGACGTACGACATACATTAGCGCACAGCGTTATATATGTACATCACAGAATGATGATCTGAGCAGAGGAGTAGGAGTTACTGTCCTATCTGGCGGACTCTATTGCAGTGTCCCCTGAGTCCCTCATTAAGCTGTGTGTTATGAATAGTTAATTATGCCTTGAATTATCTATTGCATTGTCTGCATAATGTATATGCCTTTAAATGTTGTTGCTATGTCTTGTAATCAAGGAAGATGCCAGTGATCAGATGACTTGTGGGTGACCTATAGGACCCCTCCAAAGTCTCCCCCATATCAACCCTGGGAGGAGCTAGTTCAGTCTTTTTGAGAGTGCAGTAAAGTCAAGAACTGGAGAGAGTGTCTGGTGTCCTGAGGAGACCCAAGGCCTACCACACAGCCACGCTTCCACTAACCAAGTGCCCCACAGGTGAACGTCAAAACCTGGTAAGCTACATACAGGGTGAAGTCTGTCTAGTCAGTCCTAGTCAAGTCAGTCAAGGTCAGTTTGTATAAAGTAAGCATGGGCCTGCAGCAAATTGTCCAAATCCCCTACCACTACCCAGTCCCAGCTAAGCCCTAAAGTCTCTGAAGTCACTGTTCACCTCCTTGTGCCTAACTGAGCTGTAAAGACTATTCTATCTGTCTGCCTCAGTAAAGCTGCTATTGTTCCGTAACTTGGCGTCGGAGTCATTATTTGCCCAGTGCCTAGCCCAGAATCCAGTGGCCATACCTTTGGGTGGGGTAGAGGTAAAACCACGCCCTGGCATCATGAACATAAGGGGTTAATGCCATCTGCCCCTAGGGAAATAACATCTGCCCTCCATCACACCCTCACCACACTGCCTTCCGGGTTTAGCAAAGTAGTGGTGCCAAAGCAGAGCGATTACCTACGTCACATCCTAGTGAGATGAGAGTAAATACATTTGCATATTTATCACGGGCAGGCCGAGAATATAGAGGAGGCAGCGGCCGAGAATATAGAGGAGGCAGCGGAGCTTGGAGAGCCAGCTCCTCACCTCAATTGCGTACAGCAGTGCAATAACAATGGTAGAATAAACAGGAATAATCAAATAAGGATAACTTCGTGAGGGTAAATAAAGTTATGGGAGGTGCTTAAAACTTAACATTTATTTCTATATACACATAAAAGGTCATTCACTCAATAGTGTTGCGGAGTGGATAAAGTTAGGTTGGTGTAAATAGTGCAACACCAATCTAACACCATAGGAAGCTACTGTTAAATGAATATTAATCACAAGCCTCCAATGTCATTTCAGGAGGCTAAACCTATATTGGTATGTCTTCCAACGCGTTTCTAGCGCACAGAGGATGGTGGCGCCATCCTCAGGAGAGTGACAAGAGGGTAAAAACTCTGTATGGGGAACACTGGGAAGTAATCCCTACATTGCATGTAGAGTACCAGTATAGCAAAGGTCCACCACACAGTTATATATCATAACACTTAGGTTAGGTCAAGCTGATCATGCTTCCCCGTGGAGTCATATGGTACATGTCTCCATGTGCGGGTACAGTTACGTATATCCACTCTCAGTATGACCAATGACACGCTGTTGCAGTGGCAGAGATGCTGACTTGCTCAGCCTGGCACATGTGCTGAACAGGAATAATTGAAGGAGAGGCACGAACTAGGTGCAGGGCGAAGAGGGCTCAGTGCCCCGTAGCGGCTGGTTTAGCAGGTGCACAGTCCAGAAAAGCAAAACGTATGTCAATACAAAGAAGGCACAGAAGACGGCACTCACCATCCAGAGGGCAGCTTGATTCAGGAAAAGCAATGCATTATGGGTACAGGTATGTATGGCAGATGTGGCGGGGGCAATCCGGGATAGACCGTTTCATGCCATGACGCACTTCCTCTAGCAGGTATGCAGCTTCCGCTCTCGCACCTACGCATCATATTGCGGAGGTGCTGAGTGGTTGCCTAGAAAATCAAGCATGCTTATGAAATCATGTGACATAGGGGAAGGATAGGGGTAAGTACAGACTAAAAACAAGGAAAGGCATCAAAGAAAAGAACTGAGCTCATTGCGATCATTAAGCCCTAATGGCCCTGTGGCCTCAAGCTTTGCAATCCAACGAGCCTCTTTTTGCAATAATAGCAAATTACGATCCCCACCATGAGGGGGAGGAAGAACTTTATCTAGGCCAGGAAATTTAAGGCCAGTAAATATTACTCAGTGTGTCTCTTTCATGTGGGCAATAACCCTTTCCTTGTTTTTAGTCTGTACCTCCCCCTATCTTTTCCCTGTGTCACATGATTTCACAAGTATGCTGGATTTCCTAGTCAACCACTCAGCACCTCCCCTAAATGATGCGTAGGTGCGAGAGCGGAAGCTGGATACTGGCTAGAAGAATTGCATCATCGCATGAAAGTCTGTCCCGGATTGCCCCCACCATATCTGCTATACCTACCTGTACCCATTATGCATTGCTTTACCTGAATAAAGCTGCTGTCTGGATACTGAGTGCAGTCTTCTGTGCCTTCTTTGTATTGATAAACTTTGAAACTATTACACTGATTAAAGTAAGTGACCAATGTTTTTTATGCTGTAACCCAGTATATTGAAATAAATGGTATATATTTGGTGCTCTGTATAAAAAGATAGGTTTGTACTCTAACACGCAGGCCTATCTCTGTTAGAGCACACATTTTGTTGTGTAAATGTCAATGAAATATGATGTGTATACAAATATACCTGTCAGGAAAGACACTTTGCATAATTACAATGTGTAAGGTCAGCAGTCGGTATGTGCACTCTTGGCACTCATCGCTGCCGGGTTGTTGCCCTCGGCCCGTCTCTCCCACATTCTATATCACCTGTGCCTGACTACAATACCCTGCTGCCTGCTCATGACCAATGCATGGCTTCTGACCTGCCTTTGATTGACCTCTTTGGTGACAGCAATCACGCCCCCCCCCCCCCCCCCATAGGCTTGCATTGAGGGGCGGAGTGTGACGTCACACGCCGTCGGCCCTGTGGCCGCCGGTAATCAGACCAGGAGCGACCACGCTCCGGGGACTGATTATAAACGGGGTGCCGGGTGCAAGATCACAGGGGGTCTCCAGCGGCGGGACTCCCGCGATCAGGCATCTTATCCCCTATCCTTTGGATAGGGGATAAGATGTCTAAGCACCGGAGTACCCCTTTAACTAAATTTTCCTACCTTCAATGTGAGTGTGACATTTCCACCTGATCACTTTGCATAGCTCAGAGCTGCTGGGCAGAGGTTATCTAGCCTAAAAAATAGTTGCTCAAGTGTCTATACTATTTTCTTCAACACTCCTTGAAGCATATCTCCATTTGCTACACTAAAGGCATACCAGCACTTTCAGTTGTCATTTGGGTCTACATGAGAAGCAATATTTCTGGCCATTACAGTATATAACTTGTATACAGCATTGTTGGCCAGTCTTCCTGTCTGCAGACTCGGTCTCTATGTGTCAGTTGTCTTTAAGCTAGTGGGTTTAGATTAAAGGGGTACTCTGCCCCTAAACATCTTATCCCCTATCAAAAGCATTTGTTTAGAGTGTCGGGTGCAGCGCCAGAGGCTCATGACATCACAGTCACCCCCCCACTCATGACATCATTGCCATGCCCCCTTAATGCATGTCTCTAGGAGGGGGCGTGATGGCCGCTGTGAGGTCACGAGCCTCCGCCCCGCATCGCCAGTCATCCGGCACGGAGCAAAGTTCTCTCTGTGCACCGGATGGCTGGGGTGCCGCAGCCTTTGGTTAGGGGATAAGATGTCTAGGAGCGGAGTACCACATTAACTTCTATGATGTCTCACACACAGGCAAGAAGATTCTACTCCTCTACCCTCTATAGCACACTATTAGTGAGAAATAATACTAGAAACTGCAGCCTGAGTCACTGTCTGCTTCTGTCTCTTTAGCCTAACCTGATCCCTCAGTGAGCTAATCTGTCTCCACACACTTGTTTAGAGGGGTAAAGGGAGGGTATTGGTGTCAGAAAAAGTAGCCTGATAAAAGTAGAAAGAAGCATTTTTCTCTGATAAGATACTGTTGGTTTATGCTATTTGTTTTCAGTGTAGTACATATTTAAAGACTGGATAGTATTCTGGAGTAGAAGAAAAAAAAAAGAATTGGTTCTATAGGGAAAATAAAAGAAAACAGACATACACAATAACCATCAATATATTTTTAATATAAAAATACAGCTTTTACATTTCATGTAAAATAAAAATAAGTGCAATGCTATTTTGCTTTACATTACAGATACAGTGAATACATAAAAATTACACATCTTGGCATATCACAGATTTTGTATATTGACAATAGATAAAATGAAGGAGCTGGTCTTAGGATCATTTATGCCACCACATTTATATCTTGCGGATGGGGGCATCAGCGCATTTGTGTAAACAAGCTCTAAAAAAGTAACTATTAGTAGTGTTTTAGTATGTCACAGTATCATAAATCACATTAGGAAGGGCAGCAGACATGAGATCGTTGTGAATCTGCTCTGCCGAACCATACCGAGCGAGCTCTGCTATCACAACTTCCACTTACAGTAAGTTACCGCACCAAAAAAAGTGTGCCTGTAAGGTTTTATGCCTAACCCAACCATCCGATCCATCCAAAGGACGTGGCGCACAGTTCATTCAATTTAGTAGGTTAATATCAATACACAGTATTTCCGTAAATTAGTCAAAACATTAAAACCCCATTAAGAGATTCATGATAAGGAATTGTCGCGAAAATAATCAAATCATTTACCAATAAAGTTGTACTTCACATTTTATATAAAAGAAAAGGAACAAAAAACAAAGACTAGCCATGTAATACTGACTAAGGGTAGGGTCACACACAGAGCATCCGTAGTGTATGTCACGGGGCGAATTCACTGACATCAGAGCAACGGCTGAGGAAACTCCCTGCTGCGGCCGGGTAGTTTCGTGTGTCCGGTCGGTGCGCCGGATTTCCCACCGGCAGTAACAGAGCTACCCAGCCACAGGAGAAAGCTCACTCTGTCGCCGCACTGTGTGTGACCCTATCGTTACATAGAAATATTTCAAGACAAAATGGTGTCCTGTCTAAAACATAACCTCAGGCAGTGATGTTTTAATATTTACCCACATTGGAAAAGAGTGTCGTATCCGAATTTTTGTATTTGCCATTAAAGGATTCCTGTCATTTATTTAAAAAAAAAAAAAAGAAAAGCAATGTCAGAAGTTTTGATTAGGAGAACAAGCGGGGATACTAACACTGTAGCGCACTTTACTTCCCTGCACTCCGCGATCTTTGTCTCGTTGTTCCATCGACTAAGGCTATGTACACAAATTTTTTTGCTATTCCACTCAAATTACTCACAAAAAAGCAGACTGCGCATTTTTCACAGTTTTATGGAATTTGAGCGATATTCCAGCAGATTTTTCACGTCCAGGTGCCGGCCCCAATTATCGAGGAATCTCGAGCCCTAGACCACTTTGTCTCTATTTTAAACTCTTGCCATATAAATTGTAAGCTTCACAGAGCAAACTATCTGAGAAATGAACTACAGACGGCCCAGGCACCCCCCCCCAAAAAGCTGAAATGTATACAAGGACCCCTACTGAATGCTAAAATGGAAAACAAATCATGAAGATATTTAACAATTTACAATATTTACATTCACAATTTTAGATACTGAATAACACTTTTACCGCTACCATGAATTTCAAAGCAAAACTGCATGATGGGCAAAAAATAAAAAAGCATCCATTCAATTCATCAAGCGTCAGAATGAGAGGCACTACTATGTAAACCTCAGGTATCTTAAAAGTTCCCGATGAATTGATAGATTTCATTGTCAAACATTTACTCAAGAGCAAAGGGCAGCTCCCCAGTGCCCAATCCAGATCATATTCATTCACATTATGGGTTCAAAATACTTCCGGAAACCTTCAATGCGACCCATTTGGAACAGGATGATTTGCAGAAGATGGTATTGAAACGTTTTAAAGCTGGGTAGGTTTTCCGATCACCGTCCATGCAGGTAGGACTCACAGTCCCAACTTCTTCTTATGTAGGAAATAGGCATCAAACCTCGCCATGGCATATTCCTTCGCAAACAATAAAAAGAGACACAGAGTTAAGACAGTTTGTATACACAAGAATGATTTAGTGTGTTCTCTACTAAAGTGGTTCCTTCACTTCATTGTACTAATGACTTAAAGGGGAACTCCGGTGGAAAACAAGTGGGAAACAAATGTTTTCAAATCAACTGGTGCCCGAAAGTTAAACAGATTTGTACATTACTTCTATTTAAAAATCTTAATCCTTCCAGTACTTGCCAGCTGCTGTATGCTCCAGAGAAAATTGTTGACACCTCTGTCCATGTGTCAGGAACTGTCCAGTGTAAAAGCAAATCCCCATAGAAAACCTATCCTGCTCTAGACAGGTGTTAGCAGAGAGCACAGTGGTCATACTGGAAAGAACTACACAAATTTCTCTGTAGTTTATCTGTAGTATACGGCAGCTAATAAGTACTGGAAGGGTTAAGATTTTTAAACAAAAATAATTTACAAATCTGTATAACTTTCTGGCACCAGTTGATTTGAATTTTTTTTTTCCCACCGGCGTTCCCCTTTAAGTGTATTATGGTCCAGATCTGAGATAAAAATTTAAGAGAAATACTCACCTGCCCTGATCAAGACCGAGCAACACTTGCTGCTTTCTATCCACATGCTCAGCCAATCACTAGCTGCAGTGGGTCCTTACTATGGCCAGTGGCTGATCAGGTGTTTCCTTGTTAAAGTGGTACTACGGGATACAAAAACTTAGCCCCTATCCTAATCCTTCCCCCTATCCTCCCATCTGGTGTCCCCTTAATGCAGCTATGTAGGAGAGCCAGAGATTGCAGAGATAGCACTCTGTCTCTGCAAGAGCTGCATTGAGGGGGCGTGTTGGCCGCTGCTTCGTGCAGTGGTCAAACACACCCCATTCAGGAGGAGAGCTGGGATGCCGTACGGAGATGGCTGGGGGTCCCAGCGGTGGACCCCTCGCAATCTGACACTTCTATCCGTAGGATAGGGGTTACGTTTTTGTATCCCGGAGTACTCCTTTAAAACCGAAGTGGTGGTCAACTGGGAAAGGAACTAGGTCAGAAGTGGGGGGGGATCGAAGCAGGTGAGTATAATTTTATTTTCAGTCTTTTTAAATGTTAAAGTAGTATAAGTTGAGATATGATCGGCACCACTATCTTATTCAAAACTACAGGAGGCTATGTGTTTTACTGCCAGAGGTCCATGGCATACGGGGATATCAGATCTCAAAATAAATCCTTCTTTATTGGTCCATAACAGGATCCGATGGGAGGATTGATCAGAAAACCGACAAGGGCTAGTTTCGCGTAATTACGCAAAACTAGCCCTTATCGATGTTCTGATCGATCCTCCCATTGTATCCTGTTATGGACCAATAAAGAAGGATTTTTAGATGCTATCACAGTATGTAACACAAGGCACTTAGCCCAAAACAGATTTCACATGAGCATATAACATGTGTAATTTGTGCAGCATGTTTTGGCCACAAGTCCTAGTCTGTGACAGCACTTGTATGATCCCCAACCCTGCACTAAGGTGCAGAATTCTCCTCTGCAATTGCATTGCTCACAACTCAAGTGAGCAAGGTAAAAAGCTGATTTAGAAGACTTAAGGAATCCTTGATGTCACTTGTAGCCACTGTTTTTTGTCTAATATACATCATATACGGATAGTCTGTCGCTTGGACTCCCCCCCCCCCTGCATTCTATGTGGGGCTGCTGTTCCAGTCCTAAATACCATGCAATAACACATCTTATCCCCAAGAGGATAACATGTCTTTGGCCGGAGTACCCCTTTAAGAGAACTACACAGAACCCTTGTAAATAGGGCATGCCAAGCGGAGATATTTACTCAGCAAACATAACCTAGATTAATTTCCATAAGACTAAACCACAACCCTGTAGATTTTAGGGAAGTATGCACTGACTCCCGCATGTCTGGCAGAAACTGTGCATCACATACAGCTGCAATGGGGCCAAGGGGACAACTATAAACAACAGCTATTGCCTGGACATCATCATGTACAGACCGGGTGGTGAGGGGAGAATCACCAAGTATATGGCGATATCTGCTGCCTGCCTCTGTGTGGAACCAGTGCACGGCTCCAGGGGAGCAGTTCAGATGCATCACTGCATCTGTTTTCTACATTTTTGTTCCCGTAGTTTCCTGTTTGATGTCCATTTGGATGTCAGAGGGAAGACGAAGGAAACAAGGGGGCTGGGGAGAGCACAGAGCCAGCGGGGGTGAGACTTCTGGGTGAGACCTGGGGCCACACTACCAGCTGCAGCCTTACTAGGAGGGCACTGGCAGAGGAGAAGCACATGTCACCCTGTAGTCATTGCTGCCCAACATAGGATTGGTTAGTGATGACCTGGATAGAAGCACTGCAGTTTACATGGTTAGAAGGCAGAGTTGTAGACAGCGTATATATTATATCCAGTGTATACTTTATATCCCCTGGACACATTATATTTGCTCTACCTACACATGTAGACCTGCCTCTAAACAGTGGAACACAGAGCATCCTGAATGGTTAATGTGGATGATCAGTGCTATGGTCACCCCTGGCTACACACATATAGGAATAATGGGGGGCATTCGTCATAGTAGGTGTAAGAGAAGCATTTTTCTATGCCTTTTTATGTGTGCTGGTAATGTGGAGGGCATTTGATACATTTTGTGCAGGTCACATTTTCTGAAATGTCACTCTTCACATCCACCAAAAAACTAAGCTAAGTCTGGGCTGGTTTAGTTTTGGGACTTTTTGGTGATTTTGCCCTGCTGCACCCGGTGTTCGTTTGGAGTGTCGGGTGCAGCACCGAAGACTTGCATTGAGGGGGCGTGGCCGTGATGTCACCAGCGGGCATGAACTTGACATCACAAGCCTCTGCCCCACATGGCCAGTCATCTGGCATGCGGGACCCCCGCGATCAGACATTTTATCAACAGGGGCATAGATGCCCATGACAAGGAAATAATTCTACCGCTGTACAAATCACTAGTGTTGAGCGCGAATATTCGCAATTGGAATATTTATCGCGCTATATATTCACAATTACAAATATTCGTAATTTTTTTTTTCCCCCCACAGAACACATTACAGTGATCTCATCCCTGTTTCCAGCTTGTGGTCTAAAGAAGGCAGGAGCACCCAGCGTGTTCCAAATGCTAGAGAAGTCTCAAGTACCAGAGTAAATATAAGTTCTCCGATTGTGAGAGTCTTTGTCAATGAGTTTATATGACCCCATGGGAAGGGGATATCTGCTCTGTAAACAATGAGTAGTCTCATAAGCCTCATCCAAAACTTGTACTGAAATGCAGGTATACAGCATTCAATATCATGTGATGTGAGGTTCTCTCTTCAGAGTAATACTGATATGATATCTGAACTAACCAACTTCAGTGACTATGTTTGATGTTGGGTACTAAAATATAGTTACTAACCAAACTTATTGATCTGTCATTGATTTTAAACATATTAATATCTGACAGCGTGTCATTGATATTTCTTATACATACTCAAATATATCATGGTGTATTCATATACTCTTTTACATTGATCAATTATAACCAATAAACATGCATGTTTTTATAATAACTGTGTTATTATTTTATTATATTGCAAAAGTTACTAATTAGCACTACTGAGACTACAAAACTCCCAGCTGCTTAAATAGTCAGGCCCAGATAAGGTATATTGCATTATTTGTATCTTTCTGGCGATTTATGAAGGTCATAATATTTTTATAATTTTTGTTGAGCATAAATAATATTTTAGTTATGGTATTCTTCTGACATAATGGAGGTCTTAGCGAGATAATGTCTCCTACATAATTAGGTCCCGGTGTCGAGGCTGTTTCCCGACAGGAGCTATTCTTCTATCACAGATCATCTTGCTGTGCTGCAGTCTACTATCTCAGGAGATTTGCACAGCGGCGTGCCAAGTTCTACAAGTTGTTTCTGCAGGATCGGGGCTGGAATCATCAGGTTTGTACTTGATTATACAGTAGGTTTTTACAGTCAGACTAGTCACATGTGTAACATTTAATCTTTTGAAGAATCTGTTTATTTAGGCATGTGAGCTTGGCAACCCAAGGTTTTTACATTTTTATCAAGTTCAATGTACAAACGTATAACTATACTGCTAAAACAGCTGTCAACATATCTAATGAATAAAGCCATGACCAAGTCTAGAGTATAAAGGTATGTTCCAACGTTGTGTTAGACTAAAAACACAAAGCAGAGGCGCTCCCTGTGGAGAATCACAAGTGCTAATGCCGGACAGGGACAGGGGTCAAGATGGTCTCTTACCCGCTCCGGTTGTGTACCGACATACACAACAATGGTTAGCACGTTTTAAATGATGGAGGATTCTTTTGTCCGTCAGCAGCCTTCCCATATAAACTTGTGCAATCCAATGAACTTCGTAGGTGGCAGGGAATTCTATGGCGCTGACCAGGACAGAGACAATTCCAGTAGATAGGTTCAAATAAAAAGACTTTATTCAGCCAAGATGCAACACGTTTCACTGCGCTTGCGCAGTGAAACGTGTTACATCTTGGCTGAATAAAGTCTTTTTATTCGAACCTATCTACTGGAATTGTCTCTGTCCTGGTCAGCGCCATAGCATTCCCTGCCACCTACAAAGTTCATTGGATTGCAAACGTTGTGTTAGGTCAGTGTATTAATGTTGTTCTCCTCATCTATCTGCAGAGAGCTGAAAATTAAGGTAATCACTGAATACCGTGACTGCTTATACAGTACAGGTGAGGGGTTAAAGTCAGCTTGCCCTGCCCCCTCCTGCCCAGACAGTAGTGATTGACAAGCTGAGCGTGGACTGATTGGTGGGAGGGGGCGTGGCAAGCTGACTGTAACCGCTCGCTGTATAACCAGTCACGACCGGTCAATGATTAAATTTAGTTTTCAGCTCCGTGCAGCATCACAGAAAGCTCAGCAGAACAGTGTTGGGACGCTGTTCTTCTGACCCGAGGCCGGTGTGAGGTCTCATGGATCTGACAGGTTCCCTTTTAAATATTCTGTATCTCCATAGATAATGACAAAAATTAAACTTACCATATACCCAAACTCAATAGATGAGATTTTTGCTTGAATAATAGACCACAAACCCCAGAAGAAATGGGACGCCAGGGCAAACCTAAACAAATAAATGTCAATAATGAATAATATGTGTTATATACTGAGCTAAAGAATAATACATACAGTATATGTCATTTACAGTAGGTAAACATCATTTTATATTTGCATTGGATTAGTATCTGCCAGTGCTCCTGGTGTTGACAGAGGTATCACGTGGTCTGGTTTGCCTAGTACACCTTGTTCCTAAAGTGTAGAACATTTACAGTATGCTAAATATGTGAACTTTTTTTGGGGTGTCATCCTTTACATAAAAAAAATCTTGTATAAATGGAAAACCAAGAAATAATTAAGCTTTCATTGTGTTCACAAAGCTAAGAGAATTACAATAAAGTAGAAAACTGATGTTCCATTCCTAGGGAAGGCCATCAATGCTATAAAAGTAAGTTATAGCCGGGTGAAGCGCACCGCAATATGCTTCACTCCTCAGACCAGTGTTTCCCAACCTGGGTGCCTCCAGCTGTTGCAAAACTACAACTCCCAGCATGCCGGGCATGCTGGGAATTGTAGTTTTGCGACAGCTGGAGGCACACTGGTTGGGAAACACTGCCTCAGACGGATGCCCAAACCAACTGATTATGGTCTACGAAGTGCATAAGACGGATCAGATGCAAGGGATGCGTGCTTTACCAGGCTATTATTAAAATTAAAGCAAATCTGTCATCAGTATCATCCGCACTAACCTGTCATACAGGCTTGTAGTGCGGGTGATACTGATCAAAATGATACTTGCGGCGTCCCAGACCGTGAGTCCTTTCCGCCGTTCCACTGTGACGTCATCTTCCCCATATTCATAATCCTCCTCCCTGCTCGCTTGGCCTGTACTGAGCACGCAACGCTTCCTGGGTGCACCCGGAAGTGGCGTTTGGTAGAGATTGACTCCCGGCGAAGATAATGTCACAGTGCCCGGAGCAGGGTTCGTAGCTCTGCCCATGCCCAAGCAATTAATTTGCATACACTGAAAGAGATTCATTATGGCGGCATGGAGTGACGGTTCGAGGCGCTGTAAGTATCATTTTGATTAGTATCACCCGCACTACAGGCTTGTATGGCAGGTTAGTGCAGATGATGCTGATGGCAGATTTCTTTAAGTTCACGCCCATCTGACTGATTCCCTGAATGTCATACAAAGTATAAACCATCACATCTCAGGAATGGAAGAACAGATCAAAAAAAGTGTGTGATCAGGACACCAGAAGATATTTAATGATAATGCAATAACATTCTTGTGGGGGTTGGTCACAGCTCCCCTCTAACTGTACGATTACCAGCTTACAATTATAAAGTGTGTCCTAGACTCCCCTCACCTGTTAACTTCAATTAGCATTTCGTTCTCAATCTTACTTCTCTCTTCTTCGCTCAGGTTTTCAAACCCAGGTTGAAATTCCATAAGGTAACTAGATATAAAGTGAAGCTAAAAAGCAAATAAGACAAGTCATGTACCTTCAAATGAATAGCTGTCAGGTGCAGGCAAGATTTGCTTTTGACTAAGATTTACAACATTTAAAATAAAATAATAATGAATAGCTTTGTAAACACTTTCTCATCTGACATGACTTTCTGAATGTAGTCTATATTTACCATGATTTACCATTTACCAGAATCCCACGGGCTTTGACAAAGCCAGAGGGATCATCACTGTGCTGGAGTCCTAAGTGCAACAACTGATTGACACAGAACTTTTGTTCCCTAATTCACACTATGAAGAATCATCATAAATGCAACCATTTTCCCTCATGATATATTTTTCCTGTCAGCTTTTACATGCAGGAGATCAGTGTCAAGGATACACTAGAGAACCTGAGCACAGTACTGGTGGCCGGTAGCCATAAAAAAACAGCCTTGTGTATGAATGTGATGTGGATATAAAACATACATAAAATTAAAGAGTACTTGTCATCCAAAAAACTTTTTATATATGGTGTATTAATGTATGGCAAACAACTTTCTAATTGAATGTAATTAAAAAAATGTTTATTTCTAACCGTATTTACTGTTAGAAAAATTCACCACTAGGGGTCTCCCTACATGTCCCGGCCGCATAGATTTCAGACTCATGCTGGCCTGGCATGAGTCCAAAATCTCAGACTGCATCCGGGACACGTGACCAGCACAGCACTGCTCCTTGCCTGTCAATCAGACAGGCGAGAGCCCTGTGCCCGCAGCTATTGATTGTGGGGGAGAGTCACCACGGCTGAATCCCCCCCCCCCCTCTGCCTCAAGCCGGGACAAGCAGGGCCGTGTACACCGAGGACAAGCAGGGCCGTGTACACCGAGGACAAGCAGGGCCGTGTACACCGAGGACAAGCAGGGCCGTGTACACCGAGGACAAGCAGGGCCGTGTACACCGAGGACAAGCAGGGCCGTGTACACCGAGGACAAGCAGGGCCCTGTACACCGAGGACAAGCAGGGCCCTGTACACCGAGGACAAGCAGGGCCCTGTACACCGAGGGCAAGCAGGGCCCTGTACACCGAGGGCAAGCAGGGCCCTGTACACCGAGGGCAAGCAGGGCCCTGTACACCGAGGACAAGCAGGGCCCTGTACACCGAGGACAAGCAGGGCCCTGTACACCGAGGACAAGCAAGGCCCTGTACACCGAGGACAAGCAGGGCCCTGTACACCGAGGACAAGCAGGGCCCTGTACACCGAGGACAAGCAGGGCCCTGTACACCGAGGACAAGCAGGGCCCTGTACACCGAGGACAAGCAGGGCCCTGTACACCGAGGACAAGCAGGGCCCTGTACACCGAGGACAAGCAGGGCCCTGTACACTGAGGACCTCACTTGCAAATGCGGGATCACTCGCACGCGATCCCGCGCCCTCCCCCAGGCGGCTCACTCGCATTCCCGCTGCCTTCAACCACAAAGCTCGGACAGCGAGGCTGTGTGAGCGGACAGCGGGGCTGTGCAGCTGAGGCAATGTGGATGACAGTCGTCAGTAGCCGTAGGCTGGGGACAGGTGAGAGCGGTCGCACCTTCTCCAGGCCAGTGTAATGCAGTTTCTTATTCCGCTGCTCTCCTCGGCGAAGTGAGGGCAGGTGCAGTCCCCCCAGCAGGCTTTAGTGATGTAGCGCCTGCTATGGCACGCCCACATCCTCCTGCCGACAGCTCACACTATGTGAGCAAGAAGAGAGGCAAGATATATAGCTTTTTAAAGCTATTACATTTTTTAAGGGCAGGGAGGGTGTTAGGTGTAGTTAGAGAACATAGCCTGAGTTAGTTTAGAAAATTTTATTTAGTTACAGGTACTCTTTAACTAATAACAATACTTAATACTTAATCAGAACCCCTTCATCAGCTACCATCTATATGCAGATACTGCATGATATTTACCTGTTGTTTCTTTGTGGGATACTTTGAAAAATTGGCTTTGAAGAATGGAAACTTCTCGTAGGTGTAATCGTACATCCATTCACAAAAGTGATTACCAATGTCAAATCCCCTGAAAGAAAAGAAACGCAGGACCGTATCAAACACCATAGTTCAGCTTCACCATTGGGGTCATATCAGTACAATAGGGAAATAGGGCTATAAATGGGACAACTGACTGCAGCTGCAAAATGAAAACAAGGTGAAAAGTGCACCTCTAGGATTGAGAGTCTGCTGCATAATCCCTTCCAGGCAACAGCGGCGTATACATGTAATCTGATCACCACAGGCAGGCATCACTAATGCCGGCACAATAGAAGATCTTTCAGACCAAGCTGCTTACGATGGAGCATAACTCCGTCATGTTCTTAATGAGTTGGAAGAACTTACTGTACCGGTACAATCTCTACACTTCAGGGACCTGGGAAACCCATTGATCGCGAATCAACAGAATTAATTATGTATCATGAATAATGGATTCTGTCCAGTTCATGAAAAACACAATAAAAAAGGTTAACACTGGATGACCTGTTATATCCCACTTAGTAGAAAATAGGGCAGGATCAATGGTGATCAATCCTGGCTCCCCTACTAACTCCAGCCCTCGTAGCCAATTCTGGAATATTATAATGACTGCGACCTATTGACCTGCTTGCATACCTTCTTGTGGTGGTTAAAGGGATACTCCGGTGCTCCAGCGTTTTGAGCATTTTGTTCAGAACACTAGGAGCCGGAGGCCGTGATCATGATGTCACGGTCACGCACCCTTGTAACATCCCGCCACGCCCCATCCATTCTTGTCTATCGGAGGGGGCGTATCGGCCAACAAGCCCCCTTCAATAGACATGAATGGAGAGGGTGTGGCGTGACATCACCACCATTTATTTAGAATTCTGGGTGCTGCAGGAGATCGCAGGGATCCTGCTGCTGGATAGGGAATAAGATATCTTGCAGCGGTGTACCCCTTTAAGGGTTAAGGCCTGAGGATCCCTTAGGGCTGTATTGCACAGACAAACTCTTGTTGACACGAGTGTCAATCTC
Organism: Hyla sarda; assembly: GCF_029499605.1. Classification (NCBI taxonomy): domain Eukaryota; kingdom Metazoa; phylum Chordata; class Amphibia; order Anura; family Hylidae; genus Hyla; species Hyla sarda. Next base: position 282,054,780 of record NC_079194.1, on the reverse strand, counting down.
CTAGATCGGTGCAGGTTTACTGAGGCTATTATATGGTTTGGTATTGGGAGGGCAGGGTGGAACAAACAATTCCTGGATCATTTGTGGGGCCCTACACATAACCTATTACACTAGAAGATGTGCAGCCACGGAATGAGGATTTCTTGACAGGTTAAAGGGGTTGACTGGGGAGGAAAAAAGGTCCTACCTGTTCTGCTCCCAACACTTTAACTCCACTTCCTGGTAGTCACCAAAGTATACTGTTGGGCGGGTGCTTGACCTGATAATCATGTTCGGGCGAAACCCATGCACCATGCCCATGCGCCATTTCCAATGGATGAAAATGTCGCAGCAACATCGGAAACATCATGCAGCTATTGCACATCTCGTATGGGTGTGGTTTCACCTGCACACGATAATAGGGACAAGCACCAGCCTCCTCGCGTCATTTTTATTTCTGCCTTACTTTCCGGCACATGGCCGCAAGGATATGAGTTACTTCTGTAAAGTATAAATCCAGGATCACTTACCTATAATTGTAACTGCTGTATTCAAAATCTATTAGCATTAGTTTCTGCTTTTCCGAATTCTCCCTTCCATCCAGTAATAAGACGTTTCCTGGAAATAAAAAAAAAACATGAAGAACGCATGCCACAAAACCGCTAAGGACAGCTGCAATACGGGTGCTTTAATACGCGTTATAGTAAACCATATTATCCTTTGCTGGCACTAGACATGCCAATTGCTGGGTTCTATAACTATGACGATGCAAAAGAGCCCAACCTGCAAGTGCTTCGTGTCTAGTTCTGATTATGGCACAAAAGTGTAGGATATGGAATAGACATAAGACACTAACAGATTAGAAGGAATTTGGTGATTTCGGCAGGATTGGCATGCTCTCCGCTGACAGAATACAGTTGGGCAGCCCTCTTAAAGGGGTACTCCGCCTGTAGACATCTTATCCCCTATCCAGGGATAGGGGAAAAAATGTCTCATCGTGGGGGTCCCGCCACTGGGGACCCCCGCAATCTCCCTGCTGCACTCAGCATTCGTTTAGAGCGTAAGGTGCAGCGCCAAAGGCTTGTGACAACATGGTCATGCCCCCTATCAAAGACTTGCATTGAGGGGGCGTGGCCGTGATGTCACGAGCGGGGCATGACCGTGACGTCACAAGCCTCCGCCCCGCATCGCCTGTCATCCGCCACGGAGTGAAGTTCGCTCCGTGCACCGGATATCTGGAGTGCCGCAGCTGAGATATGGATAAGGGATAAGATGTCTAGGGGCGGAGTACCCCTTTAAGCATGTTGGTGGATGCCTACCATCGCCATTACTTTGTTCCTATAAGGATTACTAGGGCATCAGAGGAATTAATCATCAGTTAGTGTGCATGACTGGCTTTAGATTTCTCCATTTGTAGATACAAGGAGGGGGAATTTATCAATGTCGGTGTGAAAGAAGTGATCTTCTACGCAATTTAAAGTTGTGTGTTTTTTTTTTTGTGTATGTGTGTCAAATTTATCAAAAGAGACCACATTGGGGGGAGATATTCAAAAACTACTGTATTCCTGTTCCAGCTATATTAATCACACTTTTTTCATTTTCGTGCCACTTTTGTTTGTTTTTTTTTTGCACCAAAATTGGCAACAAATCTTTTTTTTGTACCAAAATTGCTGAATTTGCCACCAAAATTGGCAAATTTTACATCCCAGAAAATTCTGGTGGAATCATCTCACGTAATATTCCATGATTACTAGTGCCCAGACAAGCGATAACAGTATAAATAAAACATTTCTAGGGCTTAAATGTGACCATGAAAAAAAATAAAAAAATAAAATTATTATATATATTTTTATTTTCTTTAATGACATTTTCCAATAATAATTATTTATTTTTCAATAATTGATTAAATAACACCTTTCCCCCCCCCCCCCCCAAAAAAAAAAAAAAAAAAAAAAAACTATTTCTACGATTTCTACAAAATTTCTACATTAATTTTTTTTTTATGTAAAATGGACTTTCACCCCTTTGAAATCATCATGTAAAACATGAAATTTACATAACATGCCAAGTTTTGCAAAACTGGTGTGATTAGTGTAACCCATGGATAATTCTCATGTAAAACACTTCAAATATCTGATGTAAACTTTTTTGCGCAAAATTTTTGGTTGAAATGCGAAATTTTTGATATGAAGAGTTTTGAATATGACCCCCGTTGTATGATAAATTAGGCACAAGTCCACAAACCTTACCTAACTAATGCAAAAATGCTGTTGAAAGCACAGTAAAACAATGGTGTAAACTGGTGCCAAAATGTATGCACAAAAATTTGCACCTAAATGTAAGGAGGCGCAGTTCATTCTTCTGCTTCCACTGCAAATCACAGCAGAAAATATTTGTTCTACTACAACACAACACTTACAGCTACACTATGTGAAAAGGCGCAAAATTTTGTCTCAATAAAGCCATTGTGCAACCAAAATGCAGCACAAACTGCCTGTAAAGGACAACGTGAAAACAAAAATACCAAGAAATCACCCATCCATTACATGTCTTACCTTCTTGGCAGTCATTGTGACAAAACACAACAGGGGACTCCGTTGCTTCTAGTAAGGACCTGGAGAACGGAGGGGGAGGGGAACAGTTAGGATTTAATAACCGTCTCGGACATGATTTAAAATACTTAATCTGTTAATAATTTATTCCGGCTGTGTGAACACTGGCTTTCACATTGTTACAATCTCTTAAAGGCGTACTCCAGAAAACTAAAATTATCAGACACTTATCCCCCTATTCACAGGATAGGTGATAAGTGTTTCATTGCGGGGGATCCCAGCGGTTGGTCCTCTCCTTTATGGGGCCCTGGCCACTTGCCCCTCCTCAGCATGCTCTGGTCCCACCTTTCTGGACAAGAGATGGCCAGCTCAGCCAATCACTGGCAGGACAACGCTGAGGCCAATGATAGGTAAGTAGCTGGTCTCTGTAAAGGAGATTGCGAGGGGGTCCCAGTGGGTGGACCCCCGCAATTAAATACTTATCACCTATCCTATGGACAGGGGATAAGTGTCTTATACATTCAGTTCCCTGGAGTACCCCTTTAAATTGAGCCTGTGTAAATACTTGTATTTACCATGGAATAAGAATTCTGGACCCTTTTTTCTAATAGCTCTGTGTTGTGTCGTTTCTCTGTTATTCCTCCTAGAAATGTTTACTAAAAAGTCAACCGGGTGTTACCAATTGGTAACACCCAGTTGACCTTTTTAGTCATATTTCTAGGAGGAATCACAAAGGAAAGAGCCATAGGAAAAGTATAGAATGAAAGTACAGAATTCACTAAAACTGGCAAGTCAAGAAAGAACACAGGTCCTCTTTAAACCATAATAAAATCTTAAAGTATAAATCCAAAGTTGGCCTCTGCAACTGTACTGCCCAAAGTGAGCTGCGTCTCTCAGCACCGACCTGTGCAGAACTGGTGGGAGTAATGTTAAAGGGATCTGCAGTGTTAGACACTTATCCCCTATCCACAGGGTAGGAGATAAGTGACTGATTGCGGGGGGTCCCCCCCTGCTATCTCCCGCAATGCTAGGTCCCTGTACGGTAGATTGCGGGGTGTCCCAGTGGTCTGATCCCCTGGAATCAGACACTTATTCCCTATACTGCAGATAGGGGATAAGTGTCTAAGACTGCAGTGCTACTTTAACATAGGAAGATAGATAGTGTTCTCCTACGAGAAGTCCTCCTAGTTATTCTTGATGGAATATCAGGGTTTACTTGAACAGAAGACTATATTTACTTAAGAACTTACTTCAGATTAGCCATTTCCTTAGGAAGATTGTAATTTAAAAACTTGTTCAGTTTCTTAGTATGGGACTCTCTTGTAAATTTGATTTTCAGCACCTGCTTCAAGTACCTAAAAATAAGTAAAGAGCATTACATATAGTTACAATAAGACAGCAATACCTGATAAAGTAATACCATAGAATTTGTTTTTATATTACTGCTAGACTTTAAAAAACAAATCTTCCGTTCTGATGTGTTCTCATATATCAGAATGTCTAGTATCCAAATGTCTAGTTGGGACTCAGAGACCAACATTAAAAATACAAGCAACCATGTTAAATCCTTGCAAAACTCAGACCTATTCTTCCACTATATACCATTTTGAAATATAACACTTACAAAGGCTTTATTCACATGGGCTCTGTGAGAATAATCTTAATTTAGCATAGGAAAAAATTAGATCTCATTATGGAAAAACATAGAAAACATCTTAAAAAAATGAAATGCGGCTTGCACATAATGCCATCATCAAGACTGAGAGAAGACCCTGCTCCCCTAAATCTCTTAAGCACACCCTCAGAAGCAGCAACAGCATGGAGAACATTATGGAGTAATAAGGAATAGTGTGGCTGGAAAATCGGAACTGGGATGAAACAGTAACAGTTATTAGATGCTGCACCTAAGTCATTAACTAAGAGTGGAGTGTCGGTTTGTGTTTAATTTTTGCTTTTCCAACCTTTTTTTCGCTTTGTATTTACTAATCTGTCACACTTTTACCGATCTTTTTAGTCGCAGGGAAAAAAAATCTATCGCACAGTCATTTCTGTCACAGGGTTAATACTGTTGCACAATCTGGTGCATGCATAAATCTGTCGCAATGCAAATTCTGTCAAAGTGGGACAGATTTTTTAAATAAAAAACAGGATTTTTTTTAATAATAATAATAATAATAATAATATATTATGTGAAAATATATGTGTATAGAGAGATCTAGATATTAATACATTTTATATTATATAGATGTATTAAAATGTGTGTGTATATAAATATATGATTTGATTCAGATTTATTACTGAAACAATAGAAAACAAAAGAAAAGAAAAAAACATGTTGAAAATATGGCTAAAATGTTCTCAAAAATAATTTTTTTTATAATACAGTCAGATAATTTATTCCGCTTTCTGAAACTTCAAACATGTTTTAAAGTGTAGGTTTTTCTTCTCAGAAAATTCACGATTTTCAGAAAAGACGAGTGATTTTGGATGAAATTTGGGAACACGCCCCTTTTCCCGAAAACAACACCCATTTTGTATTTTTTTTTTCTCACTCAGATTGAGTCACATTCAGATTTGGGCGCAAAACCCGACAAAAGAGTCGGAATCCTGTTAGTAAATGTGGGCCAATGTGTGTCTCTTACTCTCCACCAGTTCACAACTCCTCCTCATCCCTCCCCTTTCCATAGACTTCTATGGGCAGAAAATAATTTGATCCCTTAGCAAGCTGAAAATCGGACAAATTTTGGAGTGAACGATCATTGTAGGAGGCAGGAGGGAGAAGAAGTGACTCATAAGTGAAGAAAGAGGCATTTCCCTAAAAAGATAAATGTCAACCTCTTTTATTTGCTTGTATTATTGATTTATGCAAAGTACATGTAAAGTAACTTACTTCTCCATTGTTCCAAAAAGCCACTTGGGTTCCTTGTTGAATGGCATACTCATGCCATGAAAACGGGCCATCTTTTCTGCTATCTCAGCCGATATATCAGGGAAACTCAGCTCTTCAGTCTGAAGCCTTCGACTCTATAATAAGAAAGTGACCAGGATCATTTTACTGCAGGATGGGCAGTAACTGGGGCCCAAAAATATCTGATAATACAATAACCACCAACACTTAATCCTCGGGAAAAACGGGAAGCAAGGAGGAAGTGTTGCTGGTTACTGAATTGTCTTTGCGCCAGAAGCGTGTTTGGGAGGAGCTGCAGCTCTACTGTGGTTCGATTGGGAACCCTTCCCATGCTACCGTATGATGTCACTGATGAAACATTTGTATGATGTCACTGATGGAACATTTGTATAATGTCACTGATGTATGATGTCATTGATGGAACATTCTTATGATGTCATTGATGAAACATTTGTATTAGGTCATTGATGAAACATTTGTATGAGGTCACTGAAGGAAAATTTGTATGATGTCACTGAAGGAACATTTGTATGATGTCACTGAAGGAACATTTGTATGATGTCACTGAAGGAACATTTGTACAACTAACTGTACTTTACTTATGTAAGTCTCTGATCTCCTGACTGAATAAGACAGAGATTAATGTGACTGTGTGGAAAATAGATTCCACTGACACTGAGGCCAAAGAACAGCAGTTTCTGGCACAGCGCACATTGGAAACTGAGAGTGAGTCAGTGGCCAGCCGCAGTTACATAATCACCTGAAGCCGAAGACTCTTGCACAACACTTACTCATTCATCCGACGCCAAAGAATAACGCAATATATTAGCTGCACTTACCGGAATGAATTGCTCCAGACGCCCTTGAGGAAAGATCCCATACAACTTGGGTCCGAGAGACCTTTCTGCCAGGATTGCAAACATCACACTCTCCATAACCATGGCTGCAGCACCCTGATGGTAGAAAAAAATGTCGCTTAGAATAAGCCGATGCTGGGAAAGTCTAACATAAGAGGGGGGTGTCCAGTGATGAATAAATCATGTTTCTTAGTGTTAAAATGGGAAATAAAGTCTCTTAAAGGAGTACTCCTGTGCACTTTTTTCATGTTATCCCGTCCGGGCTGCAAAATAAAAGAAAACGCACTCTCTCTTACCTGCCAACGAGCCCCCAGAGCTCCGGTACAGGTGTTCGGTCCCCGGGCTGTATTCTTCTTACTTCCGGTTAGCCCGGCACGTCACAAGGAGCTTCAGCCTATCACTGGCCGAGGCGGGACATCGCTGCGGCCAGTGATAGGCTGAAGCTCCGTGTGACGTGCCGGGCTAACAGGAAGTAAGAAGAATACAGCCCGGGGACCGAACACCTGCACCGGAGTGTACCGGAGCTCCGGGGGCTCGTTGGCAGGTAAGATACAGTGTGTTTTCTTTTATTTTGCAGCCCGGACGGGATAACATGAAAAAAGTGTGCACCGGAGTACTCCTTTAATAATATAATGTTGTCTTCAGGCAGGAGAGGCACAAAGTGCAGGTCATTGATAGTATGGCACTCCCTCAGCCCTATTGAATACAGTAGAATCTCCCAATAACAGACACTCATGGAGAATAAAAAAGTGTCCGCTATTGAGAGATGTCCCCTATTGGGAAAAGGCTCAAAATCCTTCCTAAATGACGGAATACTGTACTGTACTCACTCCAGAGTGTAACTACCTATAAAACATGACAAAAAAGCAATATTAAAGTAGAATCTCCCAGTGTCATTTAACCTACCATTATCTCACTTATCATTTCATCCCCCTTTCATACCCTGTGCATTGTGCCAAATTATCCCCCCTCGGGGATGATTTGGCACAGGGGAATAAAGTGGCACGGGGGGGGGGGAATCAGGGAAGGAGGGGGGTGAATGATGTGGCCGGCAGACATACAGAAGCAGGAGACCACTGTTGAAACATCAGTCTTCTGCTTCTGTCCTGGGTCTTCTGCAGAGGGGTGCAGCAGGGGCTTGGGATTGGGGTATTAGCTGTATCCCCTTGATGGCGGCCCTGTGTACAAGGGCCAGCACATAAGCCCGGTTGTCCCCTATTGGGAGTGTTTGTCCCCTATTGGGTGTGTCCACATCTGCTATTGGGATTGTCCCCTATTCGGAGGGTGCAAATACATTGTCTTATGGGACTGCTGGGGAATTAAAAACTGTCCCCTATTGGGAGGTGTCCGCTAAGGAAGATTTTACTTTAATAGTTCTAGCGCAACACAGAGAGACAGCTGTGACAGCGAATGGAGCTCACAGCTTTACATCACTGGTCCCCTACAGATACACAAGGAGGGGGAGAAAGCTCACTGCAACTTGAGGCTGTGGCGGCAGGTCACAGCTTAGGATGCTTCCAAACCACATTTGAACCCTCCATGGCAAAGATATGTTTAAAAAAATGGGAAAATAGGGTGCCGACAGCCAAAATACTTTTAGCAGAGTGGACATAGTAAGTGACCGTGTTTGGGTCATTTTCCAAACAAATAAATTTTGTCTTGGTCTCAAAGGTACAATACACTATAGAGTCTGGGATAATACTATGCAGTCACTAGTTGACTACGGGCCATGGAAGGTAACGGTGCTTGTGTCTTTCCGTGTACAGATATGTCGACACCACATTTTCACATTATTACAACGTACTCATGCCACGGTGTGAAAGCACCCCCACAAGAAAGTTTCAGAACTTCCAGCGAAAGAGAAGGGTGGCTGCAATGGATGATCCGTGGACTTTTGAAAACAGTAGATAAGTAAATTTTTTTACTTCATATTTTGACCATAACAGAGGATTATTTTTTTTGTTTCTGGACAACCTGAGACTACCACAAGTATAATGTACTGTCAACATCATGCTTCAGTTATCAAGTTGTTAAAAGTAAGGGCTGCAGATGTGTCAGGTTAATATAGCTGGTCAATGAAGCATCTAGTCGGCTTATCTTAATCCTTACAACAGCAGGGCAGTTCATTAAAGACATCTGAGCAGACAGGATAGCTGACAGAGTCAAGTCGTATTTACCCTTCTTGGAGCGTGCACAGAGGTTACCTTGAGATAAAGATGTTTTGCGATCAACATTAGATGCTCCGAACACACAGAAAGCTACATAACACATCAGAACGTAACCAAGCCAATACCTTCAATGAGGGCTGAAGAGATTATGGGAGACGGTGCTCCAAAGCAGACATGGTCGAGTTTATCACAAGGGGCAGATAAAAGATTGGACTTTGTGCTGCACTTTCTCAATGTACAACTACGTGTGTATGTCAATATGAGTAACTTCTTAGGTTGTTTCTTATCTTGTTGAGATATGGGTTTCCTTCACTCATGTGAATATACATAAAGGCAGCACTCTCTGTACTTCTATTATGATGGGCAAAGTATAATAAAGAAAGACTGACTAGCAACTTGAAAAACTGACAGAAAGAAAGCATAAAGCTGGTCATATCCATTAAAATTTTGGACATATCGGAAGGCCGGTTGACCATCAAGTGCTTAAGGTTGACCTAAGGTGTCAAGGGAGATATGGGTCAGGCATTTTGTAAATCAACTGCCCAAATCATTTTGTTCTTAGGGTAACATTCCAATGCCAGAGCAGTCTGGCAGGAACTTACCTCCTAGTAAAAATACATGCACTCTTGACCAGGCCAAGTATGCAGGTGTGTGGGTGGATCAGGACAGTCAGCTGTCAGCTGCATGAATGTCCTTGTCTATAGGACATATAACACTGTCCCTATATATAAGGGCATATAGCAGTATGCATCTGGGTACTAATAACCTAAATGCATAATTTGTCCTAGTGGGAGTAAAACTGGGTAGAGAAAGATCTGGGTGTGCTTGTAGATCATAGTCTACAGAATAGCATGCAATGTCAAGCAGCTGCTTCTAACGCCAGCAGGATATTGTCATGTATCAAAGCAGACATGGACTCGCAAGACAGGGACATAATATTACCGCTTCATAAAGCAACGGTACATCCTCATCTGGAGTATGCTGTTCAGTTTTGGGTACTGGTTCATAGAAAGGATGTCCTGGAGCTAGAAAAGGTACAAAGGTGGGCAACTAAACTAATATGGGACATGGAACAACTTAGCTATGATGATAAAAATAATTACTTATTTAAAAGAACAAATTATTTGGGTATAAAATGGCCCATGCAAAAAAAAAAAAAAATGGAAATAATTGTTCCAGATAAAACCCCCTTATAAGACAAGGGGTTATCCCACCATCTCGGGAAAAAAAGATTAAATCTCCAGAGGCGACAAAATGTCTTTACCATAATAACTGTGAATTTATGGAACAGTCTACCTCAGGAACTGCTCACAGCAAAAAAACAGATGAGTGCTTCAAAACAGGGTTAAATACCATTCTTAGAACAAAATAAATGTAATGCATATGTAGAAGTATAGAATCAGATCTGCTTCCCGTTATCCACCCATAACCATTCCCATCATGCACATCCTCCCATCCCAAGTTAAAGGGGTAGTCCAGTGGTGAAAAACTTATCCCCTATCCTAAGGATAGGGGATAAGTTTCAGATCGCGGGGGGTTCGACCTCTGGGCCCCCCCGTGATCTACTGTACTTGGGCCCCGGCTCACTGGCCAGATAGCGGGTGTCAACTACCGCCTGAAGCGGCCGCCAACACGCCCCCTCAATACAACTCTATGGCAGAGCCGGAGATTGCCGGAGGCTGCGCTCCAGATCTATATTGAGGGGGCATGTCAGCCATCGCATCGTACGGTGGTCAACACCCCCCCTGCCCGCAGGCTGTTGGGGCCCCGTACAGGAGATCGTGGGGGGCCCCAGCGGTCGGGGCCCCCGCGACCTGAAACTTATCCCCTATCCTTAGTTTTTCACCACTGGATATCTTCTTTAAACTTAAAGGACCTATGTCTTTTTTTTCAACCATACTATGCAACGATGTAAGTAACCTTGAACATAGGGCATAAAACAGTGTTTCCATAAACAGAGCATTTAAAATGTATATATAGAGCATAAAACATTGTCACCAGATAAAAAGCCTGCAGCAACTAGATAACCATAATGCTGCTTATTACACAATTAACACAGATGAGGAAGTTCATTAGCGGGTAATAAAGGGTACTGAATAGGTCTGGATGCCTTACAGGTCAGGTTGACTCTACTTTGATCAAAACAACAGACAAGCTCTGTTATTGGATTAGTTTTGGCAATAGTCAACCACGATGCAGCTTTCAGTAATTTTCCACAGCTCCAAAACCTTGGCCCGGAAAAGTACATGTGAAAACTACATATGAACTATGATCCCCTCAGTCAGCCAGAAATAAGTAAATAGAGCGTCAACGCGTGACTCTGCATACATGCACAGTTCTAATGTGCTAGGCGCCTCACGCTTCACAAAACAGGGATTTTCTAGGAAGGCGTATAGATAAAAATAGATGCTCGCACTTGTCTCAGCTTAAAGCATTCTACCTTGGCTTTGTTTCCTGCTCTGCAGACTAATAGAACTACAGTTTGCTGGTGACTCGCATAGTAAAATCCTAAAACACAGCTTGTTTTTTTTGACCTGCTCATTTTTGGTAGGCATAACATATTGTATACATAGATTGTATGCATTATATTTTAATTATTATGACAAAAGTTGGACTTGGAGGTTGAGTCTTGGAGGATAATTAACTGTGCAAAAATTTGCCTGAGGACAGTGGACAATGCATCTTAAAAGGGGTACTCTGTCGCTAGGCATCTTATCCCCTATCCAGGGGATAAGTGTCTGATCACAGGGGGTCCGGCCGCTGGGACCCCCCTGCCCAGTACTCTGGTAATCCACATGCACAGAGCGATCTCCGCTCCGTGCCGGATTACTACTGGTGACCAAGGCCCAAAGCTGTGGCCAACAAGTCACCTCCCTATATCTCCATGGGAGTTATGGAGATACGCGAACGCTGTATCTCCGTCTCTCCCACAGACTTTAATGGAGGGGGCCTGACGACCACAGCTTCTCTGAAGCTTAGCAATGTTGGTGTTTGTAACCTAAGTGTTCAGAACTACCGGGGGTCCCAGCAGTCGGACCCACAACCCCCCCCCCCCCCCCCCTGCGATCAGACTTCTTATCCCCTACCCTTTGTATAAGATGTCTATTACCGGAGTACCCTTTTAATCATTTGTGGTCTTATAAGCATAATGTAGCAGCTTTCTAGGTCAATGTTTCCCAACTAGTGCACATCCAGATGTTGCAAAACTACAACGCCCGGCATGCCCGGACAGCCAAAGGCTGTCTGGGCATGCCGGGCATTGTAGTTTTGCAACAGCTGGGATGTGCACTAGTTGCGAAACACTGCTCTAGGTGTTCACCACTCTGTGGCTCTTCATACCCCTTTAGATTCAGCCTTCAGTGATTTTTTTATTTTTACCCATACTGTATGTTCACTACAGGGATGAGTATAACAAAGGTAATAGGGAACTGCAAAGACAAGTTGCTGGCGAGCCACTAGAGGAAGAAATTATCTGCACCCATGCCAAAATCCACTGCATATACTTACTTGAAAGAAATTCTCTCTTTGGGTCTCCTGGTTCTCCCCTTTGTTACAAGACATCTGTCACAAATACAACAAAGTAATTTAATCAACAAGAAATGCCAGCCGCTCATTAAGTAACAAAAAAACGTCAGCAGGCACATACTGTATATCTGAACCGCCAAAGTGTAAATGGGCGGAGGTCTTCCTGGAGGTCTCCTCAAACGTTACAGCCATAACAGTAGGTCGATGAGCAATAATACAGTGTTATATATAGAATACATGGCAAACAACTGGACATTTGTCTTCTAGCCTGAAGAGCAACAGCATACATTACATTATTGCTCTTTAACTCTTCTAACTTTATCTTAAAGAAGCTAAATACAGTCATTGGTCAGTGTCAGATGTGACAAAACATACCTTCTCAAGAGCTTACCAATATTCCTGTATGGAAACATATCAAGGTAAAGGGTAATGGGAAACACAGAGGATAACATTTCTCATACTGTACCCAGGAAGAAATGGCTACAACCAACTATATGCAATATATCAGAAAGCAGGCTTGTCAAGGTTTAAGCTTGGTGTCTATATCATGCAAAAAAATGGATGGTATGGGTGATTAATTTTATGGTAAAATGGAGCCAAACTGCAAAGTCTGGATGAAATTGACCACTATTTTTCATACTGCGCACAAGCTACCCATAGTGGCCCATAGAGTAAGGGAATATATATATACTTAAAGGGTTTACATAATGAAAGAAGAAAATGAGAATGGGAAGATGTGCATTGGTCATCTGTTGGCTCCCTAAAGTGGTACTCCAGGGGGATACAATAACTTCTCCCCTATCCTATAGAAAAGAGATGTGTCAGACCGCGAGGGTCCGGATCTCCCGTATGGGGCCCCGTCTGAAACGGTAGCCTTTATGCCTTTAGGACTGCAGAGTGCAGCTCCTGGTATGGAAGATCTTGGAGGGGGGGTTGGCAGTCGGATCTTCCCCGATCTGACACTTATCTCCAATGCTTAGGATAGGGGATACATTTTGTATCCCGGAGTAAAGTAATTTACATGACTATATTCTTATAACAAATATAATGGACAAGCTTAAAACCTGGTTTCTAAGCATAGTTGGTGTCATTTTATGGAAGCTTGCAATGTACCAAAAATGAGCTGAGGCAGTCATTTGTAATAGAGACTAAGTCTTTCGACAGGTTCTTGAAAAGTAGACAGGCACCCATAGATAAATTAGGTCGTGAGGCTATATATAAAAATTTAGAAGAACAATGGCGAACAGCCATTCTACACATTACTCTTGAAAATATGGTGGGAAGCCAAGGAGAGCAAGAACTCAAGTTGTTCCCATCTACAATAAAGCTTCTCCAAGAGACCAATCTTTTACATAGGTCAGATTTTCAGTTTTTCATCTTCCTCTTGAAGACCATTTGCCTAATGCAGTTTGAGGTCTTCTCAAAAAGGTTATACCTTTTCACCAGAGGTTTCTTGGGGCCAGAATTGACTTTTGAATGTTTTATCATCATTTTAATTTCCAAATACATTCCTTTTTCAATCCCATTATAAAGGTTAAAGAGTACCTGTCGCCAAACTGAACTTTTAATATGTTGTTCCTTATGTAATTATAAAGACACTTTGCGATTTACTTGCTGTTAAAATTCCCAACCTTTATATGTTTTTTAATGTGATTGAAAAAACGGACATTAGGTGACTCTGTTCTGTTTCCTGCACAAGTCAAACAGTTAGTTTGGCCTCCACCCGGACTTGAAGAAGTCCAAACTCCGGAAGTTCATACGGGGCATGGTGGGGCACAGCTCTCGCAGGCTTCAGTGACCTCGTGCCTGCTAGGGAACGCCCACTTTCTCCTGCCGGGAGCTCAGACAATGTGGGCAAGGGGAAAGGTATGATACAGACCATTTTAGAGCTCAGAAATTTTTTTAAGGGCAAGAAGGGTGTTAGGCGTAGTTAGGGCATATAATCTGAGATAGTTTAGTAAATATGGTTTGATAACAGGTACTCTTTAAGGAATGGGACAGTCAAAGGTTGGAGAAATAACCTGGTGTAAGTATGTAATATGTCCAGTTTTGGTGCCATCTAGAAAATTGCCTCTACAGTTCATTTTGGCCTGAAGTCCAGCTAGTCCATAAAACATACATAAACATTGATGCATGCAGAATATACCATTGCTTATAAAATTAATAGAAAGTTTTACTCCGACTCTGAGATTGCATACTATACCGTGGATCGTGTCTGTCACCTGGAAACCAGAGTGTGCAAGGCACGATGGGCATGGGTACGCCTGCAGCAAAGAACACATGCACATACAACTAAAGAGGTATAACACCCTGCCCCACCAATGTTTAGTCTCCACCCGCAAAACCCACCCAACAAGACCTAGAGAAATGCCAAAAAGTTAGGCTGCATTTTATAAGGCACAATATATTGAGCCACGTTGGAACATTACAATTATATCAATAATATAATTTTAAGTAGGATTTCCAACACCTCCAAATTGGAAAGTAAAATGTTGGATAAAATTTTGTACCAAGCAATAAATGTCCAAAAGATAAACTGTAGTGATAGAAGAATGAGAAATAAAACTAGGCTTTACATTTACATTAGCCAGGAGGGCCTGTATACTATCAAGAGTAAAGTATAGCATTACCAGCCACAACAGTTTTCAACGTCAGTTTCTTGGTATAATTTGATCTAGTCCGTAGTCTTTACCTAATTCCTAGTGTGAAAGAAAAATAAATATTTGCCTGGTATCTCAAAAATAAAGGACAGCAAATATCCCTTCTCCACCGGTCTCCTGACCGCATTGGGCCAAGATGGCTGCCGCGCTTCTACCAGAAAACGGGACAGCCATTCTTTGAAATGGTGTTGAAAATAGTAAAAAGTCTTAGGCAAACATGAAGCCAAACAATTGAATGTGCATGGTTGACTGAAATTATTGTTATACAGCATAAGCAAAAGAAACCTTAGCTTAAAAAATAAATAAAAATAAGCACATGGGCCGACTGAAGGATTGTGTTCTCAGTGTTCAGGAATATTTATTTTAAAACTTGCAAAAATACACAATGCACAGGAACGAGTGTAAAATGTTATAGGAGGTCACCAAACTACGGCGACCATGTAACACGAGAACACGTCCCTCAACTTTCCATTCTTTTTGTTTTTAAATTTGATAGTATAAATTCCAAATTAAATTCGGAAAATCACAATCCCTTTAAGAGTCCATGATCTAGGTCAGGGTTCCCTAACCAGGAGGATGGAAGCCACAGGAGTCTCTTCAGCTCCAACAAATCATGGCAGCTCCACATATGACACACCTGAGGTCACGGCATTATTTAAATTTGCTACTAAATTCTATACCATGTCACTATGGTGAAGCCATATCACTTGGCTTTTAATCTTTTAGTAGTACCTTTTAGTGTTAGCTCAAAACCTACAGAAGTTTAGGGACCTCTGATCTGGATCATGGTTAGATGGCTTATGTTACTCATCTACTATAAAGCATATCGGGACAGGTAACATTTACATTCCTTGCAACAACTTTTATAGTATAAAAAGCATGAATGACTCTTTCTATTGCTCACACATGGATTTTTAATGGCAGGGCAGAGTTCATAGTCAATGGCAGACATGCCAGTGTACAATTACTGAGCAGGAAATCATCTGGACAACTGTACTGGGTGTGTCATTAGAGAGAATGATTCAAGTACAGAAAGGTGATTAACCATGATAGGAAAGTAGAGCCTTTACCTAATCATTCCTGACGTTACCAAAGTCCATGCCACACTGCTCTCTTGGCTTGGACTTTGAATGGTGACCTACTGGGATAAACACCCACAGGTAAATACAGAAGCTGCCAAAGTCAACAATAACCTTAAATGGGCACTGTCACTTGCAAAAATGTTTGACGTGTCCAAGAGACATGTCCAAAGTTTTTATCAGTGTGGGTCTGATTGTTCAGACCTCCGGGGATCAATTGAACGAGCCAGGAGAAGTCCACATTCAGAGTTTTTTCACCCAGCTCTGTGTCATGTGACCGAGACACCCTCTCAATGTAAGTCTATGGAGCATGTATCGATCACATGACACTGAGCAGGGAGAGGAGCGTGTGGTCACGTGCTTGTCTCCGGGCTTGTTCTACTGATCGAGCTCTGAACACTCAGACCTCCACTGTTCAAAACTTTTTACATGTCTCTAGGACATTTAAAACGTTTTTTAAGTGACAGATACACTTCATATAAACTCTGAGTTGGCATGAATGGGTCTACAAGGCCAAATTATACTATTAATGGAGAAGTCCTATGCCTTGAAGTACAGAAAAAAAACGTATCCCCTATGCACATGACACAGAGCGGCGCTTCATGACCTCTGCCCAAAGTAGGGGCCGCTATGCCCCCTCCATATATCTCTATGGGAGAGCCATTTGCGCCCCCCTGTATCTAAAACTTATCATCTAAGTTTATCTGTACTTCTAGGCATGGGACTTCTTCTTTAAGTAAATCATTTATAAACCATGTCTGAATATTGTGGAATAGGACTTATTGTTTCGCTAACTATATAACAGTTACTAAATATAATAGATCAAATATACACTATACCACACAGTAAATTATAGGTGGATGATTTATGGGCATATATAAACCCATCCACATTCTTAAACAAGTGTTCACTGAACATGATGGAATGTCAAGGTCCTCTATTGTTATAACATATCTCTTAAACTTACCTATAAGAGATACAAAGGCTTAGTGGGGGTAACGTAGCTGTGATCTCTAAGTCTGGCATGACCAATCTACGGTCTCCAGCCATTTCTTCAGAATTACAACGCCACCCATCAGCCGGAAATACTGAATCTGGAAAGCACACAATGATAACCCATGCCCATATTACGGAGGCATTTGCCACTTTTTTATATTAAATTCTAACCCGCAAAGAGTTTATGTAGAATACCTCAGGATATAGACAACCCCTGATATGTCAGATGTTTTTAATGGAGGGGTAGGGGGGAGGTTTGGGTAATTGACTGGGGGCATAGATGCTTCAGCTCTTGTTATTGGCTTTACTCAGAAGAACTATAATGCATGTCTATAGGTCACTTTTTGCCAACCAGAGTGCCTCCAGCTGTTGCAAACTACAACTCCCAGCATGCCCAGACAGCCAACGGCTATCTGGGCATGCTGGGTGTTGTAGTTTTGCAACATCCGGAGGTCCACAGCTTTGAGAACATACCTAAGTCATTAAAAGGAAAGCAAACTTTGTTCCCATTATGGTGCCCTGGGTATGCTTGGATTTAAGTTTTACAACAGCTAGAGGCACCCTAGTTGGGAAAACTGCTGCATGCACTCTTTAGCGTGGTTTAAAGGAAAGGCATCTATTTCTAGCTATATACACGCCAACCCATCTGATGAAGATGCTCCTAAGCCTCGAAACGCGTTATCTATGGTAAATAAAGATATTTTTTACATAAACATCACTCTCTGACTTGTGGATCGCGCCAAGATTTTGGCCCTTTCCTCTACCTTACTTCACTACTTCAACCGGCTAGGGAATCCCCATGCTGACACCGGGAAGGCTGCACCACCTATACCTTTCATGCCTATACAGAAGTTATGTTTAATACACAACCGAACAAGGTGAGCAGACACTTAAGGGGGCCTGCTCTGTTACTTTCTTGCTACTTTTGGCTGGGACATATTGCCCTATGGGAAGCTCTGCTTTCTTTTTCGTTCAGATGTATTGCCTACCCTTAAAGAACATTTTTTGATGATACATTCCCTTTAGGTACAGCAGGAAGGAAAGCTTTCAGGGTAAGCTGATCTTAACTTAAACTAAGTGGTGGGGTCTCAGATCCCTTCCAAATAAAACATCTGCCAGGTCTGACATATCAGATTATTGCTATAACTGGAGGTACATGGATTGCCAAGTTTAACAATTGTGTTGCATTGTATATGCCATTGCCATCTGGGGATGATGCAAAGGAATGTTCATTAGAATTGGTATATTAGTAGCTAGATTATATATTTACATTTTCCAATTGGTATTTTAGATATCAGATAAAGTGAGAAAACAATAAGTGAAGATAATATCTTGTTTACATTAAGACTGATACTAAACAACAGGCAGCTCTATATACAAATCAGACAGAACACTTACAGTAGTTGTCTGATATCGATTTCAAGGTTCTATTGTAGTTAAATGGTCACTGTCAGATACAAAAATGTTTTATATGTTGTACATCTTGGCAAAACATTAATCTTTCAAATATACTTCATAAGAAAATATTATTTGCTTTTTATAGAAATCACGGCTTATAAAATCATGGCTTTGTCCAAGCTGAAGCACAGGCATGGACAAAGTCCAATAAGTGAGGGTGGGCGAGCACTCCTCTGTGCTCTATCCTGTCTGATAGCACTCCTCTGTGCTCTCTCCTGTCTGATAGGACATAAGAAAGCACAGAGGAGTGCTATCAGACAGGAGAGAGAGCACAGAGGAGTGCTATCAGACAGGAGAGAGCACAGAGAAGTGCTATCAGAAAGGAGAGAGCACAGAGGAGTGCTATCAGACAGGATAGAGCAT
This sequence comes from Hyla sarda, assembly GCF_029499605.1. Classification (NCBI taxonomy): domain Eukaryota; kingdom Metazoa; phylum Chordata; class Amphibia; order Anura; family Hylidae; genus Hyla; species Hyla sarda. The sequence goes on along the minus strand of NC_079194.1, from coordinate 282,036,235 downwards.
AGAGGAGTCCCATCAGACTGGTGAGAGCACAGAGGAGTCCTATCAAAGGAGAGAGCACAGAGGAGTCTTATCAGACAGGAGAGAGTATAGAGGAGTGCTATCAGACAGGAGAGAGCACAGAGGAGTCCTATCAGACAGGAGAAAGCACAGAGGAGTCCTATCAGACAGGAGAGAGTACAGAGTAGTACTCCAGCCCACCCTCACTTACTGGACTTTGTCTATGCCTGTGCTTCAGCTTGGACAAAGCCATGATTTTATAATGCATAATTTCTATAAAAAGGAAATAAAATTGTCTTATGAAATATATTAGAAAGGTTAATGTTTTGTCAAGATGTACAACATGTAAAAAGTTTTTGAATCTGACAATGGAACACATGGTTGAGAATTTTTGGCTTTTAATATACTGTAATTGTATTTGCCAGGGAACCGGCCATTTATGCTAAAGGCAACGAAACGTTCAGGTGAAGTTGATAGAATAAGCCAAATGGCACAGATACAGACCTTATTTTTAAAGTTATGCAACAAATAGACCCACCTGCAAGATAGCGCCATATACCCGCACCAGGACACTTCGTGGTTCATTGCCAACACTGACCTCATCTTCTGGCAAGGAGCAATGAAACAGCATATTGCTCAGTCCACCCCTAAAGGAAAAATAAGACAACCTGGTTACACACGGACCACGTAAGTGGAGGTGATTTAGAATAGCATCAGATATGGTTTTACACTTTTATTACAGCCAATTAATTTCCATGTTACAGGTTCAACAACCACAAAAAATTTTCCTCAGATGTAGATCAGACAAGTGGTAAATATGTCCATTTTTGGCATATGTTTTTTTTTCCAGTTATATAACATAATATTACAAAGCTTTTCTTTACATTCTAAAGATAAAAACAAACCAAACAGATAAATGTCTTATCGCTGCTTGAAGTTTAAGGTCTCAAGGCTTTAGAAATCAATGCTCCGACGATAACTTGACCTTGACCATTGACTACTGTTCACATCAATAGACATGTATACACGCTAAATGGGAACTGTCACTTTAAAAAACCTTTGACATGTTTTAAAGACATGCCAAAAGCTTTGATTGGTCAGGATCTGAGTGTTGAATCTCGGGCCGATCACTAGAATGAGCTGGAAGGAGAGTGCACTGAGACGAACTTAATTAACTATTAAATTAACTATTAGCCCAGCGCTGCGCTGTCCCCATCGGGGTACTACTCACGTCACCCGCAAGCGCTGCCCTCCTCGTCGTCCTGTTTGTTGCGGCCGCCGGCGCTGACACTCTATAGTGTATCCCTATGCCCGGGCTGCAAAATGTAAACAAAAATAAACTTTAATGCACGTTCCTACGTCGGCCTTACGCACGCTCTTCCTGGGGACGTGAATGTCGGACAGCCATCAGCCTATCACCGGCCGCAGCGATGTTCTGCCTTGGCCGGTGATAGGCTGGGCCCACTGTCATGTAAGAAGCCGGCTTCTTACATGACAGTGGGCAAAACCCATCACCAGCCGAGGCGGAACATCACTGCGGCCGGTGATAGGCTGACGGCTTTCCGACATTCCATTCCCTAGGAAGCAGGTCCGGACTAACGGGGAAGGCGAGTTAAAGTTTATTTTGTTTACCTTTTGCAGCCCGGGCACAGGGATAAAGTATAGAGCAGTGGTCTTCAACCTGCGGACCTCCAGATGTTGCAGAACTACAACTCCCAGCATGCCGGGACAGCCAACGGCTGTCCTGGCATGCTGGGAGTTGTAGCTTTTCAACATCTGGAGGTTGAAGACCACTGGTACAGAGTGTCAACACTGCAACAAACAGGAGGACAAGGAGGGCAGCGCTTGCGGGTGACATATGTGAGTGGTACCCCGATGAGGACAGCGCAGCGCTGGGCTAATAATTGGGGGGGGGGGGGGTGGAGGGCAGGACAGCACCCACGGGGTCACATATGATTAGTTCCCCGATGTGAGGACAGCGCAGCGCTGGGCTGATAATTCATTCATTCCCGAGGGGGGAGGGGCCAAACCAGTATTGCGCAAAAATTCCGGTATTCGGTATAAACCGGTACACCGCCCAGCCCTGATATGGGATTGTCTTGGTCAGAATGTGTTCCTGTCCCTGCTCATTCTAGTGATCGGTCAGGGTCTGAACATCCAGACATGTGAAGTTTTTTTAAACGTGGTCTCGGTCTCCAGATCGTGATAGTCTGCATGTAAGTCACAGGATCAGATGCACCCCGATATTTTTGGACGTATCATGCCACTGGTTGCTTTGTTCTTATTAGGATGCAAAAAAAAATAAAAAATTTTGCTTAATTTTGCTTCTACGGCCATTGCAGCTACCTCGGTGAGCTCTATTTTTTCTCAATACTTGTACACAGTCAATATGATTTCTCAGTTCTCAACAGGGAAAACATTCAGGTTTATGCCTTATTGAGAGCTAAGCAGTGGTGACCCCATCATGAATGGACATCATTGCAGTCATGGGGACAGTTACTGCAAATGGTTAATGCAACTCAGATCCTGCTCCTGAACAATACCTGAGGTGGAATAACCAGGCACGGACACACAGTAAATGGAGCTAGCTACTTTCAGGCCCATAAACAGTATAGATCCATCTACATCAGCCTCCCTGATCGGCAGTGGGTTGAGGGTGTCGACACTTCACCGATGAGCCCACATATAAATATATATACAATATAGATATAATACATAATACAGAAACAGGTCGGGATACATGGTTGATCTACACCACACAGAGATTAACCCTAACAATGTATAAACTGTTTTCTACCAGATATATCAAAGATATATATATATATATATATATATATAAAGATCCCATATGAGGCGAGTTATGACATACGGTCGACAGAAACCTCATCAACGTGTTTCATCATAGCTCGTGACTTGAGCATGATTCATCAGGAAAAAAAGAAAATCCCAGTAAAATTATGTGTTGGTTGATAATTATATGCTGGGTTTAATAAGGATGGCAGCATACACAGTAAAAACATATATTATGTTACACTTCAAGAAAAATACAGCTGATAATAACACCTGTTGTGATCGATGATTCCCCCAAGATAGTCACATAATAATACACCAACATAGAGATATTAAAGCACAAGACCTGGCTAAGAGGTAGAAAGAATGTTCTGTCTACTAGATAAAGAATAAAGTAGCATATACTTCAATTAGATGTACTGCAGTCTGGGCTGAACCCAGTATATTTTTAGCAACCAACAAATAATTTTACTGGGACTTTCTTCTTTCCCTGATGAATCATGGCTCATAAGTCTATGATGAAACACGTTGGTTTCTGTTGATTATATGTCATAACACACCTGATCTGTGATCGGATATATGTATATGTGAATATTCTATCTTTTAAGTATATACAGTATCTGTGATACCTCTGGCAAGGTGCAATATTAATCGGTTCCAGGACCACCATTGTATGTTGAAACCATAACTATGGAAACCTGGTAATTGGTTCTGAAGCCACCAAAATGTCATCCAAAAATAGGAAAAAGTGAGGATTAAACAAAAATAAGATAACTAATATAGATAAAGCAATTCCTTACAGATAAAAGTAATAAAGATCTGCGGGGAGCTGTAATCACTGTCTATGTAGAGGACAGGAGCTTCTTCAAGGTCCTGTACAGTACACAGTGCCCTAAAAAAGTAAAATGGAGCCACCCTCACCTGGTGTGGAAAGGAGTAGCTAACTGTGGCACAGGTTAAGAGTACAGAACATGTTATACCTCCTTGTGCTGTAGGGGGCGGTACCAGACAGGAATTTAGTGCATACGCTTCAGTAATACAGGGGTTTTTACCAGTGAATGCCCATTTTAATTGGTCAGTTCTTCCAGCCATTGACAGGTATCAAAGATCTGGACTGTCTGTAGCATTGTATGGGGAGTCTGGTTTCACATAACAATGGTCCAGAAAAGACCACTGTATATTGAAACAATTGTATGTTGAGGCCATTGTAAGTTGAGGGATCACTGTATATACATTGGCCCTGATTTACTACGTGTGTTAGGTTTTTATAAATGTGGAATGTTGTTTCAGACTTGATTCCATTCTGTTTACTATGGAGAAAGTTCTGACCATCTTCTTCTTGATGGGAATTTTCAGCCATCTTCAGGGATGTGGAGGTTGTATCGCCCGGGACATGCAGTTCCAGGCGCCGGGCAGGTGAATTCTTCAGGCATTTAGCCCTGCTTATGGCAAGCAAGGCTAAATGGAATTCACATATAATGGGCAATCAATTTTGCCCTGTAACTAAACTCCTATAGACTGCAGCCTATAGCAAGCCACGCAGGACAACAGCTTCCCGACAACAGTGTGACATCACTCATCGTGCTCCCCTCCGTCCGGACCAAGGATGCGGTCCAGTAACAGTGACCACCGAGCCCCTGAGCCTGCCGGAGCACACATGGGGACGGAGGACAGGTAGCAGGGAATCAGAGAGGAGGTGAGGGTTGGTAAATAATGTGGTACAGGAGAGGAGAGGGGGTTGGGCTGAAATATGCCACGGCATCAGAGGGGGGGGGGGGGGGGGGAATATAATCACACAGGAGTCATCAGAGGGGGTATAATGGCATGGGGAGCCCTACTTGATCCCTACCCGATAAAGGGATATACATTCCACATACCTGAAGGCGGGACTATCTACTTAAAGGAATACTGTAGTGCAAAATAACTTATCTCCATAAGTGATAGAGCTTGGGGGTCTGACCGCTGGGGCATACATTCCCCCCCCCCCCCCCCCCCACGCCCACACACAGACACACCCTGATCTCTTGTATGGGACCACAGCAATTGCCATGAAGGGAATGTTCTGTCCCCGCATGACATGGTGGCCTAAATGCCCCCTCCAGGTATGCCTATGGGATACACGGGGGGGACGAAGGGCGTGTCGGACGCCGCGTCATGCGGACAAGCCCCTTCCTGCCGGGGACCATTACAAGAGATGGTGGGGTAGGGGTTTCCCAGCGGTCGGGATAAGTTATTTTGCACTGCAGTATTCCTTTAATGGGGCGGCCTATGAAGTTTTTTTTTTATAAAGACCTTATTTTTATTAGGGATCGACCGATATCGATTTTTTTAGAGCAGACACCGATACCGATAACCTGTGAACTTTCAGGCCGATAGCCGATAACTTATACCGATATTCTGTGCATTTTAATTCTGTGCATTTTATTTCCACCCTGCGCCGGTATACCCTGATAAACTGTTTCTGGCCCCGCAGAAGCCGCTGCATATCAATGATTTAACTCAATGAACTGCAGCGGCTTTTGCGGGGCCAGAGACCGCCGCTGCTGCCCGCTTCTCTCCCCTGCCTGTCCTGGGGTCCTGAGTCCAACCAACACCGCTGATCGATTGCCTCCCCCTGCCTATCCTCTGGCCAGAGACCACCGCTGCCCCATTGCCCCCCCATCCCCGGTTTTATAATTACCTGTTCCGCGCTACTTCTGGCTTCGGCGTCGTCCTGAGTTGTCACTGTGCGCCGGGCCACTGACAGTGACATTGCATTGAGGATGTCACTCATCACTGCGCAGCGCACAGCAACAGCGCAGGAGCAACAGTGCAGGACGCCACCGGAGCCAGAAGTAGCGTGGACCCCGGGAACAGGTAATTATAAAACCGGGGATGCTGCTGCTGCAGTTCATTGATTTAAAGCCCCCGCATTATCGGCAAGGTAATTGCGGATACCGATAACTTAGAAAATCGTGAATATCGACCGATAAAATCGCCCAAACGGATAATCGGTCAATCCCTAATTTATATACTATTTTGATTAAAATTATTTTGTACAAGGAAAAGTGGATAATTATGAAGGACAAGTAGATTCTGCTCTGTTTTAGTCCCTTGGACAAGTAGTTTTTTTATTTAAAATGTCCCCCCCCCCCCCCCTGCATCTACTCACAGGATTCTGTGTAAATTCAAAAGATAATAGGTCGAGGTGTGAGAACAAGCCCCTTTTTCGTGTGACCACGCCCCTTTTTCTGGGTTTGAAGGTCAATTTTGGCGAGTTTCTCTCTGTGTGGTGTGAGGACATCCTGACAGCCCATTTCTGTATAGTATATTATATGCACATATAGAAGAGACAAAGCTTATGACCTGAAACACTGGACTCTTTCTAGTTAGAGGTGGATACTCACTGGAGATCTAAGTATAGGTTTACACAAGTATTTTTTATTGAAGGTCAAAAAAGATATTTTAATATAGTCATGATGCAAAGTTAAGTTGTATATCAAACTTTGGGACAGTTGAGGGTTTGGCCAAATTTTGGTCCTTCTGAGGAGAGGCCAATCAATCATTATTTCCAGGAAAAACCCTTTTAGTCGACCCCTATGTAGCCTTAAGGCTGTCATTCAGCATCCTGCCACTCACAAAGTTGGATCCATTCAGAAGAACTGGCACTGTCCCAAGGGATCACAGATGTGTTATGTGTTTGGATTCCGATCTAACCTGGGATATAACAAGTGATATAACTGGAAAGACCGGTCTCCGAGACTTTAAAAACAAATACACATATGTTCCCTTTGTTGCAGAACAGTAACAATCTCTGCACTCAACATTTGGAGGTCACTTCCACAGTACACAGTGCTGTTTTGTCCCCGCTACATAGACCTGAACACTTAGGCATTAAAGTACACATCTGTCTGCCTCAGTCTGAATAGTTTACTTCTCAAGTGTTAATAACCCCTTCTCTATGATAGTAAGTAAACAGGTCACTGCAGGCTTTACTTTGGCTGAACAATGAATGAGGTCTCTTGACCTTTACACAACAAGGTAATTGTCATAAGGTCCCTGTGATCTTTTGTAATGCTGACCCACTTAACAGAGCTCACTTGTTCAGTGGTGAAATAACTAAATCTGCCCATTAACAGAAGTAAACAAGTTTTATACTTTTAATGTGACTTAAAAGGGGCCAATAAACCCCAAAGTTCATGGTCTGTTAAACTTGTCAGGGGGAGGAATAATCTTTCCTAATAGGCCTTCCCTCCTCTAAACTCTCCCCTCTCCAGTCCATCCAAAATGCGGCAGCCAGACTCATCTTCCTCTCCAGCAGTTACACGGATGCCTTCCCTGTGTCAGTCACCACACTGGTTACCAATTCAGTCCAGAATACAGTACATAATCCTCTTTCACCTGCAAAGCTCTCCCCAGTGCTGCACCTCCCTACATCTCCGTCTACCACCCTACATGTGCCCCCAACCCCCACTCTGCTAATGTTCTTACAATAACATCTTCTATAATGCAAACCTCTCACTCCCGTCTCCAAGACTTTGTTCGTGCTGCACCAGTTCTCTGGAATGTGATACCATGAACCCTCAGACTTATACCCAACATCTACAGTTTTAAACATGCCCTAAAGTCAGATGTCTTCAAAACATTCCCTAATTGGTCTTCCCTACTATCACTTTTCCCCCCTTTTGATATATTTTGTTAAAGTAATTACTAATTATGACATTATTATTATTCCCTACTATGACTTTGCCCCTTTTTAAAAATGATTAAAATAATTATGAGTCATTACATTATTAAAGGAACAAAATTTAGGATAGGGGATAAGTCTCTGATCTCGGGGGTTCCGACTGCTGGGACCTCCCCGATCTTCCAGCGGTGTGACCCCTCGCGATAAGACACTTAAAAGGGGTAGTCCAGTGGTGAAGAACTTATCCCCTATCCTAAGGATAGGGGATAAGTTTCAGATCGCGGGGGGTCCGACCGCTGGGGCCCCCCACGATCTCTCTGTACGGGGCCCCGGCTCGCTGGCCGACACGCCCCCTCAATACAACTCTATGGCAGAGTTGGAGATTACCGAAGGCAGCGCTCCAGCTCTGCCATAGAGTTGTATTGAAGGGGCATGTCAGCCGCCACTCCGTGCAGTGGTCAACACGCCCCCTTCCCGCGGGCTGTCGGGGCCCTACACAGGAGATCGCGGGGGGCCCCAGCGGTCGGACCCCCCGCGATCTGAAACGTATCCCCCATCTTTAGGATAGGGGATAAGTTTTTCACCACTGGATATCTCCTTTATTTTTCGTTTGCTGCATATCTCCTTTAATAACTATCATTATTATTATTATTATTCCCTTCTATGACTTTGCCCCTTTTTATAAATACTATTAAAATAATTATTTATTTTTAAATTATTATTTTTTTTATAATAATAACTATTATTATTATTATCCCCTACGATGACTTTGCCCCTTTTGATAAAATTAGAAAAATTAAAAATTATTATTATTCCCTACTATGACTTTGCCCCCTTGGATGAATAATATTAAAATAATAATTAATTATTAAATTCTTCATAATCATAATAATCCCCTAATATGACTTTTCCCCCGATTGAAAAATATCATTAAAATAATCATCATTGAATTACTAGTAAATATTATTATTTTTCTTTTAAATATTAACTATACACAGTACAACCATGTGTTAAGTAAAATACCGTACGGTTAGGGTACGCCCTCAGCATACAATGCAACAGTGTTTGCTTACAAAGTGTTTGCCAACAAATGTGTAAGGTACAGTGCTGCTCAAGGACAGTTCTTTTTTTTTAAAGGAAAACTATATATAACGTAACATCACAACCCCCCCCCCCCCCCAAAAAAAAAGTTCCCGATGCTTAAAATGCGTGTGTATTCCGTGTGGCTTTTATTAAAGGGCCCTATGATTTCCAATGGAGCGTCAAGGCAGAACTGCATAGAAAAGGGACTTTGTTGTTATTATTATCTTTTTTCTTTTTCATGTCTCCGACTGAAGTCAAGAGAGAGTTATGGATGGGGATGTCGGCACAGTTTCCATGTCAAAACCCACACAGTGTGAACAAGCTCATACGGTCTGGGGCAGTGTTTCCTAACCAGTGTGCCTCCAGCTGTTGCAAAACTACAATTCCCAGCATGGCCGGACAGCCTTTGGCTGTCCGGCCATGCTGGGAGTTGTAGTTTTGCAACAGCTGGAGGCACACTGGTTAGGAAACACTGGTCTAGGGAGCTATGGAATTATTCAGTATGGAATATCCACATCACTTATAGCAGGATGCATGAGTTACAGTTTCATTGTATCTCATAAAGTAAATATTTAAATGTTTGTAAACAAAAGAAAGATACATTGTAACAAGCCTCTCCAGTCCTCAACCACTACAATGTGATTTCTTAGGCGTAGGTTCTCATCTGCTCAATTTTTTTCCCTTGCCCTGTTGTGTCAAAGGAGCAGAATAGTGAGAAAATGGACAAGTCAGATGTATTGCATGCCGGCCAGCGACGGCGCCTTATAAACCTCATTGATTTAAAGGGGTTATGCAGGAAAAACACACACACACACATATATATTATATATATATATATATATATATATATATATAAATATATAGGGGAATATGCAAAGCAGCTCATTACACCACCTTCTCAGGCGATGTTCCCTGGTATCAGCTTAGCTCCTGTTAAGGAATATAAAAAGCTGAACGGGATATATGCCAAGCCAGACTACTCCCCAAAAGGGAAGTTTCGACCCATCTGCAGACAGCTGTTTCGGAGTTTTTGCCCCTCGTCAGTACAGAGCAGGGTGATCTGGCTTGGCTGTGGTGAGAGGCCTGAGGCTTTAAAAGGGGTCAGTACTTTCCTCAGGGAGAGGACACCTATATATATATATATATATATCTCAACTGGCTCCAGAAAGTTAAACAGATTTGTAAATGACTTCTATTAAAAAATCTTAATCCTTTCAGTACTTATGAGCTGCTGAAGTTGAGTTGTTCTTTTCTGCCTAAGTGCTCTCTGATGACACGTGTCTCGGGAACTGTCCAGAGTAGAAGCAAATCCCCATAGCAAACCTCTTCTACTCTGTGCAGTTTCCGAGACAGACAGAGATGTAAGCAGAGAGCACTGTTGTTAGACAGAAAACAACAACTCAACTTCAGCAGCTGATAATTATTGGAAGGATTAAGATTTTTTTAATAGAAGCCATTTATAAATCTGTTTAACTTTCTGGAGCCAGTTGATATATAAAAATAAATGTTTCCTGGAATATCCCTTTAATGTGATCAGTGGGGTTTCCATTTGTACAGTGTTTTTTTATTTATTTATTTATTTTTTAACTATTTTTTCTATTGATTTCACTGTAACTAGAACTGCTCTAAAAAGTGATATCTAAGTTGTTTTGGGTTTTTTTCAGCGCTTTTTTTCCCTTTTTCTTTTTAAAACTATATATATATATATATATATATATATATATATATATATATACACACACACACACACTGCAATTTTTTTTTTTTTTTATAATGTAAACCATTTGGAAATGTATTCTGCTGTATGGTATGGGATCTTTTTGGAAAGCAGTTCATTAAATAGCGCAGCCTTCCCCAACCTTTGCGTCTCCAGCTGTTGCGAAACTATATATTCCAGCATGCCCAGATAGCAAAAAGGCTATCATGGTGGAAGTTGTAGTTTTGCAACAGCTTTAGGAGGACAAGTTGGGAAACGCTGCGCTAGTTAATGATCAGCTTTCCAAAGATATTTCACTGGACACTAGAGGGTTAATTCTACGATGGGATTGGTCTGATGGGAATTAGATTTATATATATGGCGTTCAGTAGAGAATGAAAAGAGGAAGCTGGTAGAGGATGATAGGAGATGACACAGAGAGAGGTCTCATGACTGCTCCATCATCAGACTTCCCAAGTCACCAGACAGGGCAGGTCTATGGCAAAGACAGAAGGATCAGTAGCGACAGTATGATAATGATAAAAGGATCAGTACTGACCGTATGATGTTACAGAATGATCAGTACTGACCATATCATATAACAGAACGATCAGTACTGACTGTATGATATCACAGAATGATCAGTACTGACTATATGATATTAAAGAATTATCAGCACCGACCTTATTTTATTACAGAAGGGTCGCTACTTTCCATATGATATTACAGAAAGATCAGTACTGATCATATGACACAATGATCAGCACTGACTGTATGATATTACAGAAGGGTCAGTACTGATCTATAATAATGACAGAAGGATCAGCAGTGACCATATGACACAATAATCAGCAATGACCTAAGATACTGACAATGATAGAAGGATCAGCACATAGATATAATGATCGGCACTGACTGTATAATAAAATGATCAGCACAATGATCGGCACTGACCGTAAAATGATACAATGATCGGCACTAACTGTATAATGATCGAATGATCGTCACTGACTGTACAACAAAATGATCGGCACAATGATCGGCACTGACCGTATGACGCTGATCCTGAAGCGCTCCTCCTCCAGATACCTCCACGCCCCGGGCAGGAACTCCTTACACCAGCGGTAAGCCTTGCGCCTGGTGCGGGGGTCTGGCTCGTCCTCCTTGGCTCTGCAGCTCTCCTCCTGGTCGCCGTTGCGGTTTTCCACCCCCATTGAGTCTGCGTTTCTCTGTGCGGTCACCAGCCCCCCGGCCGAGCCGATCAACAGACCCAGAGAATTCGGGAGCTCATCCGCGCAGGCGAATTTCGTCTTCATCCTGGTAGAAAAAAAAAATACAAGAAACAGCAGAAAGGTCCCTGTGGGTGAGATAGGAGTGGAGCGGGAACCGCGTCGTGTGATTACTACTCAATGCTTTATAACGTTAACGAGCGGCACTTCTCCTGTCTATGTGGCTGTCGTGTAACTGTCGCACTGTGGACCGCTCCCTTATATAGAGGCTACGTCACAAAGCCCCGCGCTTCGCCCCGCCCACCACGTCTGGCTCTCGGTTCCCCTGGTGACACGTGTGGCCGCCGCGGGTATTACACCCTGATTCCTTTCTTCATGGTCAGGGCAGCTGCTGCAGTTTCTATGGTTACACAGATATGAATGCCAAGGAGCTGAGTGGGTATATTCCAGACCTCAGAACTGGAGAACATTCAGACAAATGCCAGTCTGAGACAAAATGAGGCCCCCACATAGAATGACTTGGAATCTGGAGAAAGAGTGGGGCCCCCTAGAGGCTGTAATGCGATCTTTATATATAGCCTCTCAAGCCTATCCCATGCGTTTGAGTCTATGAGATAAAGGGGCAAAGAATACTAAGCAGGGGGCACCATCATGGGAACTGAGTTTGTCCAACATTTCATTTAACATTTTTAGGGTATGTCTTCAAGCTGTGGACCACCGAACGTTGCAAAACTACAACTCCCAGCAGGCCATTTGAAAGAATTTGGGGGCCCCAAGCAAAATAGACATGGAGGTAGGAGGAGACATGATGTTGGTGCACGTCACGCCCTCAGAATACCAAGGGTTGGCATCAGGACGTAGTAACGGCGGCCCTTGAATTCTGGGAGCGTGACGTGAGCGAACGTCAATACGAGGCCAACACGTCACGCGCGTAGCTGTACGGCACTGGGGGCAGGGACAAAACTACAGGTGAGCCGGGGGGGGCACAAAAATAGGAGCCGAAGACCGAGCGGATTTAATCTCTGCCTCCCGCTCCAGGCTCTCGCACTTCTGGCCCTGCTGGCCGACAGGGTGAGCTGCCGAACTGGGATAGGGGCAGGAGGACCGCAAGCACTGGCTCTGCTCAGGGCCCCAAGCAATTGCTTGGTTTGCCTGTCCTGTAGCGACGGGCATGCTTGGAGTTGTAGTTTTGCAACAGCTGGAGGCACCCTGATTGGAAAACACTGGTATACACTGTATATTTTATGCAATTTAAATTCATATCAATAAATATTTGAGCACAGCATGAAATCTGCAGTGTATACCCTTAGGGTACGTTCACACAGACGGATGCTTTACGAGTTCTTGCTGCGAGTTTGCGAGTTCCCCACTGCGGCAGACTTGGTTGACTTTATTGTGGTCTGCGGAAATTCCGCCTAGGCTAAAAACCCTCAGCGGGAAACTGCCAAATGATTCACCCATTTTAACGCACCCTAATGGTAGGGTCACACGTAGCATAAAAGCAGCGTATTTGACGCTGCATATTTCAGTTCTTGTAGACTATATGGGTGTTTATTATTACTCCCGTAGACTTACCACACACAGAAATATGCACCCTAAGGGTGTATTCACACTTATAGTATCCTGCACATATTTGAAGCAGCAGATTTGAAGCTGTGTTCAGAATTTACATTGAAATCTGCAGTTTCAAATCCTGTGCATCAAATATGCGTATAATACTGTACGTGTGAATACACCCTTAGGGTCCATTCACACGGGCGGATTTTATTGTGAGATAGCAGTGTGTTCCCTTGCTGCGAGTTTGGGCTCTCTGCGGCAGATTTTCAGAAGCAGAATTTCCGCATCGGAAAATTCACATCAGATTAAAGGGGTACTCCAGTAGAAAACTTTTGTTTATTCATATTTTTAATCAACTGGTGCCAGAATTATTAAAAAAAATCTTAATCCTTTCCAGTACTTATTAGCTGCTGAATACTACAGAGGAAATTATTTTCTTGTTAGACCACCGTCCTCTCTGCTGACATCATGAGCACAGTGCTCTCTGCTGACATCTCTGTCCATTTTAGGAACTGTCCCCAGCAGCATATGTTTGCTATGGGGATTTTTTCCTTCTCTGGACAGTTCTTAAAATGGACAGAGGTGTCAGCAGAGAGCACTGTGGTCATGATGTCAGCAGAGAGCTCTGTGTTCCAAAAAGAAAATAATTTCCTCTGTAGTATTCTGCAGCTAATAAGTACTGGAAGGATTAATATTTTTTAATAGAAGTAATTTACAAATTTGTTTAACTTTTTGGCACCAGTTGATTAAAAAAAAAAAAAAAAGTTTTCCACCGGAGTACCCCTTTAAATTGACTTCAGTTAGGTCGGCTGCCGATTTTTTGCATCCGAAATTCCTCTGCCGAAAATCTGCTGTGGAGAGCCTGTCCTGGTTCAAACCTGCAAAGAAATCCGCCCGTGTGAACTGACCTTTAAAGGGGTACACCGGTGGAAAACTTTTTTTTTTTAATCAACTGGTGCCAGAAAGTTAAACAGATTTGTAAATTATTTCTACTGGCACCAGTTGATTTAAAAAAATAATAATTAAGTTTTCCACCGGAGTACCACTTTAAAGAGGTTTTACACAGTGAACATCCAGATGCAGCGGCTTTGCCAAATAGCCAATCAGCAAAGGTGCCTGATATTGATAGCAAACCCTGGGGAGAGGACTGAGCCAGGCATACGATATCCACCCTGGCTCAGACTGGAAACGGGGAGGCCACAGTTTTGCCTCAATTTTGGCAAAGCTACACAGCAGTCCATCAGCAGTTATAATCTTAAAGGGATTGTCCATGTTGAAATAAAATTAAAAAAAATGTAAATGCCCCAAATGCATTAAAATAACAAACTTTTTGATACTTGATCCTGTATTCATCCCCCATTCACTCATTGGTCGACCCTCCAGTCTTATTTTACGAGCTGAGGCCACGAGACCACTGCAGCCAATCTGTGGTTATGCTACGCACTGGCATCATAGCTCCAATCATTGAAAGTTGAAGTACGGTATGGCCGTTGGTTGGCTGTGGTGGTCACATGAAGGTAAGACAGGAGGGCAGTCAGCAGGATGAACAGGGATCACTGAGGGAACGCAGGGGTAAGTAACAGTTTCTTATTTTAATGCATTTGGGGCCTTTGATTAACAAAAAAAATGGATATCCCCTTTAAGGACCACTGATGATGTCAGCAAGGCCCCTGAACTCAAGCTAGAGCACAGCACATCCAATGAATAGCTAAAAGCTAGGATAGGAGTCTGTGAGGAAGAGAAGGAGGCATAGAGACAAGTTAGGGAGGGGGCTGAGCTGCAGTCTGCTTTGGGGGTGGGGGGGCAGACAGTGTGTGTTAATGAGGGAAGGGCCATAAGCTGCAGTCCATGTAAGATGGTTATGAGTGGCGGTCTGTGTGAGAGGGGGCTTGGGAGCAGTGTATGAAAGGGTGTCAAATGTTTTGTATAATGATAGTAATGCTTTAAAGGGGTTGTCTAGTAAAAAAAAAATCTTCTTGTACCCTAGGGCAGGGTATTCAACTGGCGGACCGCGGTCCACGGCTGCCAGTCATCTGGACCGCCTGCCGGATCTCCCCTCATTTATTTGCATAAATGTCTCTAAAAGACACCGATACAAATGAATAGTTGTGGCCCGGAGCAAGGGAGCACTGTGTTCCCTGCCCGACCGCCTGGCGATTCCCCTGTGATGCAGGCGGCGCAATTAGCGCTGCCTGCATCATCTGCTCTGGCCAGGCCTGACTAGAAGAGGCCAGAGCAGCGGAGCAGCGTGAGACCATGGATAGGAGCCAAAGCTCAGGTAAAAATTTGTGTTCCCCCACGTGTGACTCTCCAGTTGTTTTAGAATTACAACTCCCATCATGACCTTCTGTCTGTGCATGATGGGAATTGTAGTTTGCAACAGCTGGAGAGTCACAGTTGTAAAGTTCATGTGGGGGCACAGTGGCATCATTAGTTCTGGGGGCACAGCGGCATCATTAATTCTGGGGGCACAGCGGCATAATTAATTCTGGGGGCACAGCGGCATCATTAATTCTGGGGGCACAGCGGCATCATTAATACTGGGGGCACAGCGGCATCATTAATTCTGGGGGCACAGCGGCATCATTAATTCTGGGGGCTCAGCGGCATCATTAATTCTGGGGGCACAGCGGCATAATTAATTTTGGGTGCACAGCGGCATCATTAGTTTTGGAGGCACAGCGGCATCATTAATTCTGGGGGCACAGCAGCATAATTAATTTTGGTGCGCAGTGGCATCATTAATTCTGGAAGCACAGCGGCATCATTAATTCTGGGGGCACAGCGGCATCATTCATTCTGGGGGCACAGCGGCATCATTAATTCTGGGGGCACAGCGGCATCATTAATT
Organism: Hyla sarda; assembly: GCF_029499605.1. Taxonomy (NCBI): domain Eukaryota; kingdom Metazoa; phylum Chordata; class Amphibia; order Anura; family Hylidae; genus Hyla; species Hyla sarda. The sequence goes on along the minus strand of NC_079194.1, from coordinate 282,020,366 downwards.
CTGGGGGCACAGCAGCCTCATTAATTCTGGGGGCACAGCGGCATCATTAATTCTGGGGGCACAGCGGCATCATTAATTCTGGGGGCACAGCGGCATCATTAGTTCTGGGGGCACAGCGGCATCATTAGTTCTGGGGGCACAGCGGCATCATTAATTTTGGGTGCACAGCGGCATCATTAGTTTTGGAGGCACACCAGCATCATTAATTCTGGGGGCACAGCAGCATAATTAATTTTGGTGCGCAGTGGCATAATTAATTTTGGAGGCACAGTGGCATCATTAATTCTGTAAGCACAGCGGCATCATTAATTCTGGGAGCACACCGGCATCATTAATTCTGGGGGCACAGCAGCATAATTAATTTTGGGTGCGCAGTGGCATAATTAATTTTGGATGCACAGTGGCATCATTAATTTTGGAGGCACAGTGGCATCATTAATTCTGGGGGCACAGCGGCATCATTAATTCTGGGGGCACAGCGGCATCATTAATTCTGGGGGCATAGTGGCATCATTAATTCTGGGCGAACAGTAGCATCCTTAATTCTGGAGGCACAGTGGAATAATTAATTCTGGGGGCACAGTGGCATAATTAATTCTGAGGGCACAGCGGCATCATTCATTCTGGGGGCATAGTGACATAATTAATTCTGGGGGCATAGTGGCATAATTAATTCTGGGGGAACAGTGGCATAATTAATTCTGAGGGCACAGCAACATCATCAATTCTGAAGGCATAGTGGCATAATTAATTCTGGGGGGACAGTGGAATAATTAATTCTGGGGGCATAGTGGCATAATTAATTCTGGGGGACAGTAGCATCATTAATTCTGGGGGACTGGCATCATTAATTCTGGGGGCACAGTGGCATCATTAATTCTTGGGGCACAGGGGCATCAATAATTCTGGGGGCACAGGGGCATCAATAATTCTGGGGGCATAGTGGCATAATTCATTCTGGGGGACAGTGGCATTAATAACTCTGTGGGCACAGTGGCATCAATACTTCTTTGGGGCACAGAGGTACAATTAGTCGGTACATGGCACAGTTTGTCAAAAATGTATTTGGGGGCATAGCGTGTGGCAGTAATATTGCAGGGGAATAGTGTGTGACAGTAATATACCAGGGGCTTAGTATGTGGCAGTAATATGCCAGGGGCCCAGTGTGTGGCAGGTTGTAGACCACTGTTAGAGGAGGTTGTACTCACCTGTCCTCACCGCTCCGGACCGTCACCACTGCCCGGGATGTCCCCGTCCATTGCTGTCGCCGTGTCCCCGAGGTGTTCCCGACGCTCCAGCACGGCTTCTGCTTCCCCGGCATGAGCGCTCTCCGTCGCCGCCATCACGTCGCTACGCACGCCGCTCCTATTGGATGACGGGACGGCGTGCGCAGCGACGTGATGATGTCGATGGAGAGCGCCGAAGATGCAGGGGATACCGAAGAGGACGCGCCGGAGCCCCGAGGACAGGTAAGTGATCGTCAGTGAACCACACGGGGCACCGTAAACGGCTATCCGGTGGCAGCTGAAGCAGTCTGCGCTGCCAGATAGCCGTTTATGCGATGGCCCCTACATACAAAAGCATCGTATGTTGATGCTGCCTTCAACATGCGATGACCTCTGAGAGGCCTTCGCATGTTGAAATTATCGTATGTCGGGGTCATCGTAGGTCGAGGGGTCACTGTATATGCAGGAGGTACAGTGTGTGGCAGTAATATACCAGGTGTACAGTGTGTGGCAGTAATATACCAGGGGCTCAGTGTGGGCCAGTAATATACCAGAGGCTCAGTGTGGGGCATTATTATATTCAGAGGGTACAGTGTGTGGCAGTATTATATTCAGGGGTCCAGTGTGCGGCAGTATTATATTCAGAGGGTACAGTGTGTGGCAGTATTATATTCAGAGGGTACAGTGTGTAGCAGTATTATATTCAGGGGTCCAGTGTGCAGCAGTATTATTTTCAGAGGGTACAGTGTGTGGCAGTATTATATTCAGAGGGTACAGTGTGTGGTAGTATTATATTCAGGAGTTCAGTGTGTGGCAGTATTATATTCAGGAGTACAGTGTATGGCAGTATTCAAGTCATACATCTAGAGATGAGCGAACTTACAGTAAATTTGATTCGTCACAAACTTCTCGGCTCAGCGGTCGCTGACTTTTCCTGCATAAATTAGTTCAGCTTTCAGCTGCTCCAGTGGGCTGGAAAAGGTGGATACAGTCCTAGTAGAGACTTTCCTAGGACTGTATCCACCTTTTCCAGCCCACCGGAGCACCTGAAAGCTGAACTAATTTATGCAGGAAAAGTCAGCGACCGCCGAGCCGAGAAGTTCGTGACAAATCAAATTTACTGTAAGTTCGCTCATCTCTACATACATCCTCTACACTTCAGTTGCCCATTTGCTCTTTGCTTCATGGCACTGAGGCCGCTAGGTGTGAAAGAGGGCCTTAGCATTCAGCTTGGACCTTTACCGGATGTCAGACCTGAATAAGCGGACCCTCTATAAAAATAGTTGAGTACCCCTGCCCTAGAGGATAAGTATCTGAAGCGTGCGCTGTCTACAGCATGTGCTCTCTCTGCGAGCCAATATCCTGTTCTGGAGATCATGGGGGGGGGGGGGGGGTTCCAGCGGTTGGACTTATCCTCCATCCTTTACATAGGGTATAATATATTTTTCACTGAACAACCTTTAAAGCATTACTATCATTATACGAAGCATTTGACATGTTGCAGACGGAGACCCTCACTGATCACATATAGCCAGGTGAAGCACGTGTCAGTAACGTGCTTTACTACTCGACTTAATGTTCAGTCCGTCTGACAGCTTCTATAGACTATAATGGAGCCTGTCTTGTGAGAACCAAGCCAGGGAGTGAATTGTGCTGCTGCTGTGCGCTTCGCCTAGCTATATATAGGGATCAGTGGGGGTCTCAGCACTGAGGCTCAACCAATAAAAACTTTGCACATGTCCCTGCAACATGTCAAATGTTTTGTATAATGATAGCACACTTTAATTTTGTGTTTTGGTCAAGACCCACGATTTTTTTAGTTTTGCCACTGAAGTGATCTCTATCGTTGTGCTCTGGCACTGTTATATCTAGAGCATGGTATTTGGGTGTATTGGGTAGAGCTGAAGGTACAGTAATAGGAGTATATCAATTAGCACAGAATTGGCACTAGTAGCAGAGTGACAGTATTAAAAGATGGGGTTGTGTTGCCATAGAAGGGGGGGGGGGCGGTATGCATAAGTGTGCAGCCAAAGATGTCTTGTATAGTGTGCAGCAGAAGTTTTATGGAAGTCTGGTCCAGATGTAGAAAAAAATAAAAAATTACCTGTAACACAGTTATTATGTATTCTGTGACTGCATCTAATCCGTATAACATGAAACATATACTGTATCGGCAGATAAGAACTATTCGGCCCATCTAGTCTGCCCCATATTCTGAATACTATGAATAATCCCTGGTCCTATTTTATACGAAGGATAGCCTTATACCTATCCCATGCATGGAGGGGAGGAGGGTCTTGCAGATATTCCTATTCATTTCTAGGGCCCAGTCTTTTCTAGTTATACCCCTGATCCTGTGTAAGACATCTATGAGCCATCTGAATAAATGAATAGGACTTACCATAATGTAAGTCATGTGACCCCTCTCTGACCTTGCATTCAGTTAGCAACATGGCTACATGACTTACTTGTTGGGTCAGCACACAGGACTTCTTCAAGGCATAACTATGTGGGACTAATGGTGGAGTAATGTTGTTTTTTACAACATCACTGTCTGTGTATTTCCATTGCTTCCTGTCTCTTTGATGTCATGTTTTAAGCATACATGTCATTTCAGGGGACTTTTTAGAATAGAAGTAGAAGGAGTCGGCACTCATCTGTAGTGTGGTGCACGTGGACCAGTAGACATATGCAGTAGGTAGAAGTAGTCCAGGCACACACGAGTTGGATGCAAAATCACCTGAAGTGTTTATTTATATGCATAGCAATACAGCAGCTCAAGGACGCATTTTGGCCACCTCGTGGCCTTCATCAACTGATATCAGTTGATGAAGGCCACAAGGTGACCGAAACTCGTCCTGTGAGCCGCTGTATTGCTATGCATATGAATAAACACTTTAGGTGATTTTGCATCCAACTCGTGTGTGTCGGGACTTCTTCTACCTACTTTTTAGAATATAGTATCACTATTTCTGGCCATTATATAACTCGTGTATTGCATTTTTCACTAGTTTTTTTGTATACTTTTCATTACTGTTCACCTATTTATTTTTCATCACCAGTTTTCACCTCTTAATTTCCAGTTTTCCATAAGGTAGTCACTGGAGCCTAACCTGGCAGAGAAGTATAGTGCTGCCTGTGAAGAGTGTACCCTTTGGGTGGTTTTACATCACAATTTTGGCCATACATGACACTTCTACATCATCATCCTGTCAAAATGTGATGCCAACCTATACCGGCATTTACTGGCAAAGGTCTCATCACTTTAATGTGCTAAAAGAAAATGTTTTTCATCTCAATATACTATAGCTGCTGAAGAAAGGATCTATGGCAATCCTGAAACTAGTCCAGCCTGAATATTAACCGTATTTCATCATTGCCCAGTGAGGTCTGCTGCTGCCCAGCATACCGCTACAGGTGCCTTGGACAGATAGTGCCCTGTCAATCAAGCACCCCTCGTGCTCAAAGTCACGAGGACACCGTGGCTACATATACCTGCCGCAGAGCAGAGGTCCACACGTCTCCAAGGACGTCTATGTGCACGGACTACAAGTGGCACAATGCCCTACTAACTTTAATATTGGATTTTTATATTTTTTTGCACTTGATTTAATGCAGCAGTTCCCACGGCACTATATCTTTTACTTATTTCCCATTATAAGTATCATTATTTCATGTTTTAATCGTTATTTTTATATAGCTAGAAGTCATCCACAAGGGACCTGTGGCTTGTCAGACGGCTATATATTTTATGTATTTTTTTATATAGTTATTTTTAATAAACACTTACTTGAGATATAATATCCATGTAACTTTGAGCACCGTCATTCTTTTACTAAATTTACATTATTTATTTAACACCTAGGGTATAGGTGTTTAGATGGGTTTTGCTCAGTTTTTGGTATTTAAAGGGGTATTCCAGGCCAAAACTTTTATATATCAACTGACTCCAGAAAGTTAAACAGATTTGTAAATTACTTCTATTAAAAAATCTTAATCCTTCCAATAGTTATTAGCTTCTGAAGTTGAATTGAGTCATCTAACTGCTCTCTGATGACTCACATCCCGGGAGCTGTGCAGTTCCTTTGGGGATATTCTCCCATCATGCACAGCTCCCGGGACCTGACATCATCATTGAGCAGTTAGACAGAAAACTTCAGAAGCTAATAACTATTGGAAGGATTAAGATTTTTTAATAGAAGTAATTTACAAATCTGTTTAACTTTCCGGAGCCAGTTGATATATATAAAAAAAGGTTTTGCCTGGAATACCCCTTTAAGGCTAGGTGAGTGCCTTCCATTTCTTTTGCAGACTTATGACTATGTTTGGGCTTCTTCCCCCATGTATACATGGGCTCAAAATTTCCTGTGCTGTTAAATAGAAGTATATGTGTGGGGAAAGGGGTAACTAGTGGTCACTAGTTGACTACACTCGAGCCATTGAAGTGAAGGGGGCTGCTACCAGCATGCACCAGGATAGATTACCAACCCATTTTGACAGGATGTCATGTATGGTCATACTTAAACCAACCCAAAAAGAACGGTCACAATCTGATAAAACTCTGGATGGAAACAGTACTTTTTAAATCAAAGTTCAGTGTTTTATTCACACTTAGCACACAGCAAACAGTCTTTAAATGCAAAACCAAGGAAAACATAACAAAAGTCCTCCTGTATTCCTTAGATGTTTGTTCACACCTGAGTCCATGCCATGCGGCATCAAGCAAGTCTTTTACAGGCAGACTGTTCACCAGCTTCCAACCTTGGAGCTAACGTAGGGAAGAACTCCACATACATCTCTCTCTGGCAGTGTGAGCTGCAATTAGCAAATCCCCCTCAGCTGGTGAAGTAGGCTGCCTTTAAGGCCAATAAAAGGCGGCCTGGATTGTGGGGAATGACCCCCACCCTGCACTTGGTAATTCCCAGTAAGAGCCGTCCCGGATTGGCTTTCCAGCCATACTACAGCCACAGAGTCAGACTGCATCGCAGCAAAGACACTGAATAAATACTGGCTCTTACTTCACCAAAGCCAGGAGGAGCCACCACGATGCCTTTCACCTTCTCACTATATATATATATATATATATATATATATATATATATATATATATATAAAGGGGTCAGTACTTCCCTCAGGGAGAGGACACCTCTTCAGGTGTAACGGAGATTCAGGTTAGGCCATTTAGCACTCCGCAGGCATTCTGGGTAGGGGAATATGCAAAGCAGCTCATTACACAACCTTTTCAGGTAGTGTTCCCTGGTATCAGCTTAGCTTCTGTTAAGGAATATAAAAAGCTGAACGGGATATATATCCCGTTCAGCTTTTTATATTCCTTAACAGGAGCTAAGCTGATACCAGGGAACACTACCTGAAAAGGTTGTGTAATGAGCTGCTTTGCATATTCCCATATATATATATATATATATATATATATATATATATATATATATATATATGCAGTAACATAATATTTTGTATTAGATAATGTTCTGTTTCAGATAATAAATATTTGAAAACAAAGTCAAGAATATTATGGTTGAATAGCAGGGAAAAGAAGAAGGGACATAACAGAATGTAGCAGTAAGAAGCAGGATAAGCTCACAACTCGTGGTGCCTTAGACTTAAAGGGGTACTCTGCACCTAGACATCTTATCCCCTATCCAAAGGATATTGGATAAGATGTCTGGGGATACGGGATAAGATGCGGGGGACCCCTGCGATCTCCCTGCTGCACCCGGGGTTCGTTTAGAGCATCAGGCGCAGCGCCGAATGCTCGTGACATCACGGTCACACCCCCTCAATGCAAGTCTATGGGAGGGGGCGTGGCGGCCATCACCCCTCCTCCCATAGACTTGTATTGAGGGGGCATGGTTCGCTCTGTGCACCAGATGTCTGGGGTGGCACAGCCAAGATCGCGGGGGTCCCCAGTGACGGGATCCCGATCAAACATCTGATCCCTTTTAAGGCATTTTTCATACAGATCTGTCGGAAAATGCAACAAATTGCAGATTCACTGTAGATCTCTCGTCAATACACAGAACATAAATCAATCATAAATCTACAACTTGATGATCAAGGGAAAACCTGCAGCAGTTTTGATCCGTGTGGATTGATTTATTTTTTCTCCAGGCCACAGAATGGTGGCAGCAGCTACACTAAAAGTATTTACCATTTCTATTGCTCTAATAGGCATTGTCATTGAGAAAAGGAAAGACAACAGAGAAGACGTCACTCAGGTCACTGATATCATTGTGTATTCTCCTGACTGTATCCATCAGAGCTGTAGTCACTGATATCATTGTGTATTCTCCTGACTGTATCTATCAGAGCTGGAGTCACTGATATCATTGTGTATTCTCCTGACTGTATCCATCAGAGCTGTAGTCACTGATATCATTGTGTATTCTCCTGACTGTATCTATCAGAGCTGTAGTCACTGATATCATTGTGTATTCTCCTGACTGTATCCATCAGAGCTGTAGTCACTGATATCATTGTGTATTCTCCTGACTGTATCTATCAGAGCTGGAGTCACTGATATCATTGTGTATTCTCCTGACTGTATCTATCAGAGCTGTAGTCACTAGGGATGTAAGAAAAAATCGATTCTCGCGATAATCGCGATTTTTTCATTTGCCGATACAGAATCGATTCAAAAATTTTTGAATCGATTCTTTTAGGGATGTGGAATTTTTATCTGCGGACGCCTGGAACAGCATGTCATGTCCCGGGCATCAGGAGATAAAAGTTCCACATTTGTGGAGCCGGGCAGGCCGGATCTGACAAGGCTATGGAGCGGGCTCCGACTCGTGCCCACTCCGTACTATGCGACCCCCGGCTGATTTCAGTAGCCGGGGGCCGCCGCTAATAGCCAGCATGCGGCAATCGCCGCGGCTGGCTATTAAAGGAGTATCCGGTGCACACTTTTTTCATTTTATCCTATCCAGGCTGCAAAATAAAACGCACTTTATCTTACCTGCCAACGAGCCCCCGGAGCTCCGGTACAGGTGTTGGGTCCCCGGGCTGTATTCTTCTTACTTCCTGTTAGTCCGGCACGTCACATGGAGCTTCAGCCTATCACCAGCCGCAGCGATGTCCCGCCTCAGCCAGTGATAGGCTGAAGCTCCATGTGACGTGCCGGACTAACAGGAAGTAAGAAGAATACAGCCCGGGGACCGAACACCTGTACCGGAGTGTACCGGAGCTCCGGGGCTCGTTGGCAGGTAAGAGAAAGTGCGTTTTATTTTATTTTGCAGCCCGGACGGGATAACATGAGATAAGTGAGCACCGGAGTACTAGATCGCCGCTGTCAAAGCTGACAGCGGCGTCTATTGGGATCTATGAATGCTCCCAGGTGGGCGATATATCGCGATATATCGCGATGTATCGTCACCTAGATGGTATCGCGATATATCGGGATATATCGAATCGCCACACTGGTATCGCGATTCGAATCGAATCGCCAAATTCTTGGCGATTCACACCCCTAGTAGTCACTGATATCATTGTGTATTCTCCTGACTGTATCTATCAGAGCTGGAGTCACTGATATCATTGTGTATTCTCCTGACTGTATCTATCAGAGCTGGAGTCACTGATATCACTGTGTATTCTCCTGACTGTATCTATCAGAGCTGGAGTCACTGATATCATTGTGTATTCTCCTGACTGTATCCATCAGAGCTGTAGTCACTGATATCATTGTGTATTCTCCTGACTGTATCTATCAGAGCTGGAGTCACTGATATCATTGTGTATTCTCCTGACTGTATCTATCAGAGCTGTAGTCACTGATATCATTGTGTATTCTCCTGACTGTATCTATCAGAGCTGGAGTCACTGATATCATTGTGTATTCTCCTGACTGTATCTATCAGAGCTGTAGTCACTGATATCATTGTATATTCTCCTGACTGTATCTATCAGAGCTGTAGTCACTGATATCATTGTGTATTCTCCTGACTGTATCAGAGCTGTAGTCACTGATATCATTGTATATTCTCCTGACTGATCCATCAGAGCTGTAGTCACTGATATCATTGTGTATTCTCCTGACTGTATCTATCAGAGCTGTAGTCACTGATATCATTGTGTATTCTCCTGACTGTATCTATCAGAGCTGGAGTCACTGATATAATTGTGTATTCTCCTGACTGTATCAGAGCTGTAGTCACTGATATCATTGTGTATTCTCCTGACTGTATCCATCAGAGCTGTAGTCACTGATATCATTGTGTATTCTCCTGACTGTATCTATCAGAGCTGGAGTCACTGATATCACTGTGTATTCTCCTGACTGTATCCATCAGAGCTGTAGTCACTGATATCATTGTGTATTCTCCTGACTGTATCTATCAGAGCTGGAGTCACTGATATCACTGTGTATTCTCCTGACTGTATCTATCAGAGCTGTAGTCACTGATATCATTGTGTATTCTCCTGACTGTATCCATCAGAGCTGTAGTCACTGATATCACTGTGTATTCTCCTGAATGCATCCATCAGAGCTGTAGTCACTGATATCATTGTGTATTCTCCTGACTGTATCCATCAGAGCTGTAGTCACTGATATCATTGTGTATTCTCCTGACTGTATCTATCAGAGCTGTAGTCACTGATATCATTGTGTATTCTCCTGACTGTATCTATCAGAGCTGTAGTCACTGATATCATTGTGTATTCTCCTGACTGTATCTATCAGAGCTGGAGTCACTGATATCATTGTATATTCTCCTGACTGATCCATCAGAGCTGTAGTCACTGATATCATTGTGTATTCTCCTGACTGTATCTATCAGAGCTGGAGTCACTGATATCATTGTGTATTCTCCTGACTGTATCAGAGCTGTAGTCACTGATATCATTGTGTATTCTCCTGACTGTATCAGAGCTGTAGTCACTGATATCATTGTGTATTCTCCTGACTGTATCTATCAGAGCTGGAGTCACTGATATCACTGTGTATTCTCCTGACTGTATCCATCAGAGCTGTAGTCACTGATATCATTGTGTATTCTCCTGACTGTATCCATCAGAGCTGTAGTCACTGATATCATTGTCTATTCTCCTGACTGTATCCATCAGAGCTGTAGTCACTGATATCATTGTGTATTCTCCTGACTGTATCTATCAGAGCTGTAGTCACTGATATCATTGTGTATTCTCCTGACTGTATCTATCAGAGCTGTAGTCACTGATATCATTGTGTATTCTCCTGACTGTATCTATCAGAGCTGGAGTCACTGATATCATTGTGTATTCTCCTGACTGTATCCATCAGAGCTGTAGTCACTGATATCATTGTGTATTCTCCTGACTGTATCTATCAGAGCTGGAGTCTTTGATATCATTGTGTATTCTCCTGACTGTATCTATCAGAGCTGTAGTCACTGATATCATTGTGTATTCTCCTGACTGTATCCATCAGAGCTGGAGTCACTGATATCATTGTGTATTCTCCTGACTGTATCCATCAGAGCTGTAGTCACTGATATAATTGTGTCTTCTCCTGACTGTATCTATCAGAGCTGTAGTCACTGATATCATTGTGTATTCTCCTGACTGTATATCAGAGCTGTAGTCACTGATATCATTGTGTATTCTCCTGACTGTATCCATCAGAGCTGTAGTCACTGATATCATTGTGTATTCTCCTGACTGTATCTATCAGAGCTGTAGTCACTGATATCATTGTGTATTCTCCTGACTGCATCTATCAGAGCTGGAGTCACTGATATCATTGTGTATTCTCCTGACTGTATCAGAGCTGTAGTCACTGATATCATTGTGTATTCTCCTGACTGTATCCATCAGAGCTGTAGTCACTAATATCATTGTGTATTCTCCTGACTGTATCCATCAGAGCTGTAGTCACTAATATCACTGTGTATTCTCCTGACTGTATCCATCAGAGCTGTAGTCACTGATATCATTGTGTATTCTCCTGACTGTATCCATCAGAGCTGTAGTCACTGATATCATTGTGTATTCTCCTGACTGTATCTATCAGAGCTGTAGTCACTGATATAATTGTGTTTTCTCCTGACTGTATCCATCAGAGCTGTAGTCACTAATATCATTGTGTATTCTCCTGACTGTATCTATCAGAGTTGTAGTCACTGATATCATTGTATATTCTCCTGACTGTATCAGAGTTGTAGTCACTGATATCATTGTGTATTCTCCTGACTGTATCCATCAGAGCTGTAGTCACTGATATCATTGTGTATTCTCCTGACTGTATCCATCAGAGCTGGAGTCACTGATATCATTGTGTATTCTCCTGACTGTATCTATCAGAGCTGTAGTCACTGATATCATTGTGTATTCTCCTGACTGTATCCATCAGAGCTGGAGTCACTGATATCATTGTGTATTCTCCTGACTGTATCCATCAGAGCTGGAGTCACTGATATCATTGTGTATTCTCCTGACTGTATCAGAGCTGTAGTCACTGATATCATTGTGTATTCTCCTGACTGTATCTATCAGAGCTGTAGTCACTGATATCATTGTGTATTCTCCTGACTGTATCTATAAGAGCTGGAGTCACTGATATTGTGTATTCTCCTGACTGTATCTATCAGAGCTGGAGTCACTGATATCATTGTGTATTCTCCTGACTGTATCTATCAGAGCTGGAGTCACTGATATCATTGTGTATTCTCCTGACTGTATCAGAGCTGTAGTCACTGATATCATTGTGTATTCTCCTGACTGTATCCATCAGAGCTGTAGTCACTAATATCATTGTGTATTCTCCTGACTGTATCCATCAGAGCTGTAGTCACTGATATCACTGTGTATTCTCCTGACTGTATCCATCAGAGCTGTAGTCACTGATATCATTGTGTATTCTCCTGACTGTATCCATCAGAGCTGTAGTCACTGATATCATTGTGTATTCTCCTGACTGTATCCATCAGAGCTGTAGTCACTGATATCACTGTGTATTCTCCTGACTGTATCCATCAGAGCTGTAGTCACTGATATCATTGTGTATTCTCCTGACTGTATCCATCAGAGCTGTAGTCCCTGATATCATTGTGTATTCTCCTGACTGTATCTATCAGAGCTGTAGTCACTGATATCATTGTGTATTCTCCTGACTGTATCTATCAGAGCTGTAGTCACTGATATCATTGTGTATTCTCCTGACTGTATCCATCAGAGCTGTAGTCACTGATATCATTGTGTATTCTCCTGACTGTATCCATCAGAGCTGTAGTCACTGATATCATTGTGTATTCTCCTGACTGTATCTATCAGAGCTGTAGTCACTGATATCATTGTGTATTCTCCTGACTGTATCAGAGCTGGAGTCACTGATATCATTGTGTATTCTCCTGACTGTATCTATCAGAGCTGTAGTCACTGATATCATTGTGTATTCTCCTGACTGTATCCATCAGAGCTGTAGTCACTGATATCATTGTGTATTCTCCTGACTGTATCTATCAGAGCTGTAGTCACTGATATCATTGTGTATTCTCCTGACTGTATCTATCAGAGCTGGAGTCACTGATATCATTGTGTATTCTCCTGACTGTATCTATCAGAGCTGTAGTCACTGATATCATTGTGTATTCTCCTGACTGTATCTATCAGAGCTGGAGTCACTGATATCATTGTGTATTCTCCTGACTGTATCAGAGCTGTAGTCACTGATATCATTGTGTATTCTCCTGACTGTATCCATCAGAGCTGTAGTCACTAATATCATTGTGTATTCTCCTGACTGTATCTATCAGAGTTGTAGTCACTGATATCATTGTATATTCTCCTGACTGTATCAGAGTTGTAGTCACTGATATCATTGTGTATTCTCCTGACTGTATCTATCAGAGCTGTAGTCACTGATATCATTGTGTATTCTCCTGACTGTATCAGAGTTGTAGTCACCATAGGCGTGCGCACGGGGTGTGTCGGGTGTGCCTGGGCACACCCTAATCAAGCCCAGGCTCCGTCAAATTCGGGATATCCAGGGAGCGTAGGAATCGGGGGGACACATCCCCCCAGAAAATCATGCAGGGGGACAGATCATGGGGTAATCCTCCCCAGTTCTGCCCGCAGACTTTGCTGTATTATATGCTCCCTGGGTCTATTTAACCCAGGGAGGCATTTATAGCTGTTCACTCTCTGCCGGAGCTTCTGAACTGTGTGCGCACACAGTTCAGAGAAGGCCGTGACCCCTTCCCAGACGCAGGCACTGATGACGTCAATCATCAGCGCCTGCACTGTGGAGAAGAGAGAACGCGGCCCGGCTCTTCAGGAGATCGCTGCGTGGGACTAGGTGAGTTTTTTTTGTTATTTTCTTTGGTACATTGGGATGGGGAATCGTGTGGGGTGGTGACCCGGTGGGGTGGGGTGGGGTGGGGTGGGCTTTTAGTCACAATACACAGTGTTACTTCACACTTACTCTACTGCAGTTTTTCCCAACCAGGGTGCCTCCAGATGTTGCAAAACTACAACTCCCAGCATGCCTGGACAGCCTTTGGCTGTCCAGGCATGCTGGGAGTTGTAGTTTTGCAACACCTGGAGGCACCCTGGTTGGGAAACACTGCTCTACTGGACCCTTTTCACATAGACACGCTATTATGCAGTTACTTCTATGAATTTTTATTACTGCTCTTTATTTTGCAGTCCAATTATATGTGAGTTAATGTCCTTTGTATGTTTAGTTCACAAATAAAGCAACTGATGGAGTGCACTTCATACAATCATAGATGCAGAGCCTCTAGTGCAGTGGTCTCCAACCTGCGGACCTCCAGATGTTGCAAAACTACAACTCCTAGCATGCGGGCATGCTGGGAGTTGTAGTTTTGCAACATCTGGAGGTCCGCAGGTTGGAGACCACTGCTCTAGTGTTATTCAAAGTGCATATATAATTAGGTGTTACTGTTTTTTTTTTTTTGTGTAAACTGCGCATTCATAAACATAAGATGCATAACTTTGCCTTGATGTCAGGACCCTTCTTGTATAATTGCACAAAGTCCTGTGTATTACATGGGGTCCCTATATTAGCACCAGGTTATGTATTCACTGTTCACTTTATTGCAGATGTCCCAACACTGCGCTATTGCACTAGTGCCCCTCACTCTATTTCCTAATCCACACATGTACACAGCTTCCTTTGTTATGCATTGGCTGCAGATTGTATAACACTATGCCATTGCACTTCGCTGTTTCCTAGTGGTAGCTGGTTTCAAGTATTTGGGCTCCGTTCACATTGCCATAGGCGATCCTACATGCTTTAATTAATCAGGGATCACATTGTAGCGTGTATTCTTCTAATATTGCTTACCGGGCCACCAGTGACGGGCACTAATGCAATAGCGCAGTGTTGGGACGTGAACAGTGAATACATTACCTGGTGCTAATATAGGGACCCGATGTAATACACAGGACTTTGTGCAACTATACAAGGGTCCTGACATCAAGGCAAAGTTATGCATCTTATGTTTATGAATGCGCAGTTTACACAAAATGTGAAACAGTAACACCTAATTATATGTGCACTATGAATAACACTAGAGGCTATGCATCTATGATTGTATGAAGTGACTATCAGTTGCTCTATTTGTGAACTAAACATACAAAGTGTGAAGTAACACTGTGTATTGTGATCTGACTTTGCCTACATGCTATCTACCTAGCTATCAACTACCAATCCACCTAGCTACCAACTGACCTAGCTAGCTAAAAACCAACCTACATACCTTATAGGCACTGATTTGAATAGGGACCTTCCATATGATAAAATATACCTTTTATTAAGTTCCATTTAACCCCTTAACGATGAAGGACGTAAATGTATGTCCTGATGACGTGGTACTTGATGCACCAGGACGTACATTTACGTCCTAAGCATAACCACGGGCATCGGAGCGATGCCCGGATCATGTGCGGCAGGTCCCGGCTGTTGATCGCAGCCAGGGACCCGCTGGTAATGGCGGACATATACGCGTGCGGCGTGAGTTTGTGCTTTAGGGTGCACACCCTAATGCAATAGGCTGCGCACGCCTTTGGTAGTCACTGATATCATTGTGTATTCTCCTGACTGTATCTATCAGAGCTGTAGTCACTGATATCATTGTGTATTCTCCTGACTGTATCCATCAGAGCTGGAGTCACTGATATCATTGTGTATTCTCCTGACTGTATCTATCAGAGCTGTAGTCACTGATATCATTGTGTATTCTCCTGACTGTATCTATCAGAGCTGTAGTCACTGATATCATTGTGTATTCTCCTGACTGTATCCATCAGAGCTGGAGTCACTGATATCATTGTGTATTCTCCTGACTGTATCTATCAGAGCTGTAGTCACTGATATCATTGTGTATTCTCCTGACTGTATCTATCAGAGCTGGAGTCACTGATATCATTGTGTATTCTCCTGGTTGTATCTATCAGAGCTGTAATTATTTGTAGGTTCTGCAGGGATGATGGGTGATACTGTACCCCAATCTGTGGCCTTCAGCTTTAACAAAACTATAGCTTCTATAATGCCTGAGGCTTTCTAGACATGATGGGAGTTGTAGCTTTGCAACAGCTGGAGATCCACTTTAACCGCGGTAAACGGTCAGACACCCTCATAAAAAAGGGCTGCTTAGTCTAAAATGGCCAGGCCTATTTTTGGTCCCAGTCCGGGCCTGATAGATATATATGTGGTGTCGGATGAGGGTAATGGATAAGGGTTTCGAGGTACTCATCTTACCTCTTTTTCAATAGCAATGGTTGCTATTGAAAGAGAGGTAGAGGAGTACCTCAAAACGCCTCTAGCCTCTATCACCTGTACCCCAGTATTGGCAAACCTGATGATCTTTACCATCATTCATCAGAGCGCAAGAAATTTACCGGAGCACGCTTCCGGGGTTGTACGCATCCCGCCTGCCAGCGGACGTCTCCCCAGCTAAAACCTTTTTCCAGCAACCAGGCTCCAGGACATTGCTGGTAAGAGGCACAGTGTGCCAAATCCCCAAATCCACTCAAAACTTTCCCTGTGCTGCTGGGGTAGAGTGGTCCACATTTGAGGGGCCTCCAGCGCTGCAGAATGCAGCCTCATGCACCTACAGGACTACAATTAAGAGACTATCTATATCCCACTCACCGATCTCTATCCCTGTGCCGCCAGAGTAGAGTGGGAAACACACAAGGAAACCCCAGCGCCGCAGTGCGCATTGATTTTAACCCCTTACCAACATGCTGCTGCATGCAGTATCCTGACCAGATACGAGCTATACAGAGACATTGCTACTCAGACTATTTGTAATCAACCATACAAGGCACGATCTCCGTGCATACATCTATAAGCGCTACAGAATATTTGCCACACTGGGATACCAGCACTTTTTTACCCTGTATATTATATGTCTATTTTATTTTATGTTATTTCATTGTATGAATATTTTATACATTCACTACCTTGCTTATCGTGGTGAGTCCGATGTAAGGGCCCTACAAAAGGACACCACAAGCACTATCATTGTAATAATAAATTATTTTAAATTAATTCACTGGATCTACATAATTTTTTACATATTTTATATACACCCATTTATTGGTGACAATCAAGCCCATACTTCCGGAAAGTGTACCCCCACTTTATACTATATTCTGTACTGGGTCACCACATATATGGGGCACAGTCAGAAGAGGGGGACCTACCACTAGGAGGTGTGATGGCTGTATACTAGCTGTTACGCCCCCTCCCATAGAAATGAATGGAGAGGGCGTGGCGTGACTTCTTGATCACGGAAGCCCCAGGATTCTGTGACTATAACGCCGCAGCATCGGCCCAGAGATCGCGGGGTTCCCCTCGGGCGGACCCCCTGTGATCAGATATGTTATCCATCCTTTGGATAGGGGATAAGTTTTAAAAAAACATATATAAAGGTGGCCAACCCGTTTGAATTTTTAGCAGTATGTTATTGTAGGATTTCCTCATACAGAAGAGCAAATACAAGTGCTTAGGCTGTGTTCACATGGTGGAGTTTTATTTTAATTTTTTTCTCCACAATTTTGCTGTGATTTTTGCGAAACTGCAAAACAATTCAGCTATTTTACCGTGATTTTTGACACTTGTGGTAAAATAGCTCAATATATGCCACAATTTTGTGATGAAAACTGCTGGGGAAAAATAAACGCTAAAAAATTGTGCGTTTCAAAGATCCACTCGGAAATGCGCCAAAGTATTTCCAAGCAAAATCCACAGAAAAAAATCTAATTCACAGAAAAGTCTATTCTTTCTGCAGATGGCGAAATCAGGATTTTCCACCGTGTGCACAGTGCAGTGGAGTCCCACTGTGATCAATGAGCCGCTGCTGCAGCGGAATGTCCGTGCGGAAAATTCCGGCAGAATTCCACACGGACATGTGTGACTATAGCCTAAGACTACTGGAAGCTTCTGCTGCTCAACTACAAAAGCCTTGAAGGCAGTGTTTCCCAAGCAATGTGACTCCTGCTGTGGCAAAACTACAACTCCCAGCATGCCCAGACAGCCGTTGGTTGTCCGGGCATGCTGGGAGTTGTAGTTTTGCAACAGCTGGAGGCTCGCTGGTTGGAAAACACTCAAAACACTAAATTTTTTCGAGTCTAACAACACTGAAAATGCTTTGCCGGTGTGCCTAGGCTTACAGTCAATAAAATATTTCGGTGAGGAGTCAAGTACTATAGAATGTGGTGATATAAAACATAGTCTCTACTTCCGTTATAAACCATACTTCCTATTTCATACTCGGGTTGTCAGCAATATAAAACTGTCTGTTCTGCTAAATGTCATATTGATATTGAGATCGCTGACATGTAGGGACCAAAGGAGGAAGTGAGCAGAGGATAATGGCAGAATGTGAAGTTAAAAAATTATTATTATAAAATATATATTATTTAATATCCATATATATATATATATATATATATATATATATATATATATACATACATACATATAGTGTCCCAATATGAGCAGCACATCAAGTCCAAACCGATATGGGGTGCATGCATGCTGGAGCTTCCTTCATCCACATAGAAAAATAGATGCAGCACACCACAATGGTAGAATTAAAGTGGGTAGTTAATTCCATGATGTATCACAGAAAGTGATACATCATGGAATAAACTACTCATGTTAATTCTACCATTGTGGTGTGCTGCATCTCTTTGTATATATATATATATATATATATATATATATATATATATATATATATGTGTGTGGTAAGCCTCTGGAGTAGGGGTAATGCAGTCAGGGTATTGCTTCAGTATATCAGGGGTTAAGGTTAACCCTATAGTTCGTGACGCCAGGCTGAGGGCTAGTATGCTGAGATAATTCTCCGGCCTATCGCCGCCCTTCCCAGTAACGACAGGTGCATATGAATAATAACTGAAGGTCCACAAGATAGTTGAACTTGAACTTGGATAAACTTTACTTAAAGGCTTGCGATACATCCAATGAACAGTAACAGTCTCATCAATATAGTCTCTATACACTTCAGTGACTGGCAGTTGTTGCGGACCTTGACTTGTTTTATAAGTCTCTAAATTTATGGTTAATTGCGAAGATCCGTCCGGATTTAGGGGATTGATATGGTCCGGTGATCTTGCAGAGTGCTTAGGGATTGATACACTACCGGTGTGGTAACGATCAGCCGTTGCCGCAAGGCTCAGGCCTAAACTCACTGATGACAGCAGCGCAGATCCTTCTCTCATGGAAGCCCTAGAACAAGAGCGAGCTATGGCCGCCACTCCCTTATATGGGCAGGGGCGGGGCCGTTTTAATTGGTCTGAATATCTGTCACTCACTGTTACAAGGAATTGTGGGCACAATACGTCACAGGGACCTCCAAAGGTCCTTAAGCAAAAACCATAGAGTTTACCTGATCACGTGACCCGCAGGTCCTGTTACGCTCCATACAGGCAATTAACCACTGATATACATTTGTACAATTATATTTATATAAATCCTGAGTAAACTGTAAGATGACTAATATCTAGATGAGAGGTGACAAGAAGTGGACTAAATAAGAAGGACCCCGATGTCCTAGGGACTCTGGCTATGGGGACCTATATACAGGTACCGTATAGGATGCGGTACCGGGACACCACACATATATATATATATATATATATATATATATATATGTGTGTATATATATATATATATATATAGTGAGGAACCGTCCTCGGGGATAGCTCTGGGATCGTCCTGGTCACTTGCCAAGGGACACGTTTCCTTGCAATAACTCGCCAGACAACAGTTCAGCACACAAGTCTGGCTCCTCGCTAGCTTTATTTACACAGATTGCAGGTAAAACAAAACATAAAACAGGAACAAAATAAAGTTCTAGACCGTATGGCCACTAACTACACCTTGCTCCAGAGTGAGTGAAGGAAATTCACCCTTTCCTTGCCACTTTATCACAATATAATTATTATAACACTTAACGTACATAATATATATATATATATATATATATATATATATATATATATATATATATATATATATATAGATCCATGAAAGAAGAAACGGCACTCCAGATATCGTGATAATGAGGTTTTATTCACCCATCAAGTCAAGAGGTGCTACGTTTCGGTCTACACAATGAGACCTTTCTTAACCCAATTAAGCAGCATACATCACTTCCTTTTTTATGATGCTGAGCAGTCACATCAGTGCAAATGATTTACATACTATATTCATGTAAACAAATATCACAAATTCATAATTAACAGACTGTGCATACATCTTGTGAATACAATACAGGAATTGAGGTGCACTACTGTGGTAGATGTAAACAATGACAATGGGGGAGATTTATCAAAGGATTTAGACTGGTTTTTCTTGTCTAAATTTGTCGCACAGAAAGTCGCAGTCTAAATGTGTGCGACTTTTCTGCGACTTTTGCTCTAGAGGATTATTAGAACATGATGCATGCAAGTCTATTTTAGACTGAAATGCATTGAAAAATGCATTGGTGCTGAATTTATCAAGTGCGACTTTTCAGCGACAAGTCGCATAGGCTGAAAGTACGCCGAAATGTCAGACCATGTTGGAGCAGGTTTAACCCCTTAAGGACCCGGGCTTTTTCCGTTTTTTCATTTTCAATTTTTCCTCCTTAACTTTAAAAAATCATAACTCTTAAAAATTTTCACCTAAAATTATATATAATGGCTTAATTTTTGCGTCACTAATTCTACTTTGTAATGACATTAGTCATTTTACCCAAAAATCTACGGTGAAACGGGGAAAAAAATCAATGTGCGACAAAATTGATGAAAAAACACTATTTTGTAAGTTTTGGGGGCTTCTATTTTTACGCTGTACATTTTTTGTCAAAAATGATACCTTATCTTTATTCTGTAGGTCCATACGGTTAAAATGATACCCTACTTGTATAGGTTTGAATTTGTATCACTTCCGAAAAAAATCATGAATACATGCAGGAAAATTTATACGTTTAAAATGGTCATCTTTTGACCCCTATAACTTTTTTATTTTTCTGTGTTCAGGGCGCTTTGAGGACTCATTTTTTGCGCCGTCATCTGAAGTTTTTAGCGGTACCATTTTTGTTCTGATCAGACTTTTTGATCACTTTTTATTCACTTTTTTGTGGTATAAAAAGTGATCAAAAATGCGCTATTTTGGACTTTGGAATTTTTTTGCGCGTACGCCATTGAACGAGCGGTTTAAAAAGCGGTATATTTTTATAAATCGGACATTTCCGCACGCGACGATACCACATATGTTTATTTTTATTATTATTTACATAATGTTTTTTTTATTTTTGGAAATGCCGGGTGATTTAAACTTTTATTAGGGGAAGGGATAATTGAAAGGGTTAATGATTTTTTTACACTTTTCTTATGCAACATTATAGCTCCCATAAGGGGCTATAACATTGCATTTACTGATCTTTTACACTGATTGATCCATCTCCATAGGAATGGATCAATCAGTGTTTTAGGCGATTGAATGCTCAAGCCTGGATCTCAGGCTTGAAGCATTCATTCGGCGATCGGACAGCACAGGAGAAGGTAAGAAGACCTCCTCCTGTGCTACAGCTGTTCGGGATGCCGCGATTATACCGCGGCGATCCCGAACAGCTCCCTGAGCTAGCCGGGCACTTTTACTTTCGTTTTTAGCCGCGCGGCTCAGCTTTGAGCGCGCGGCTAAAGGGTTAATAGCGCGCGGCACAGCGATCAGTGCCGCGCGCTATTAGAGGCGGGTCCCGGCTTCACTATGACGCCGGGCCCGCCGCGATATGATGCGGGGTCACCGTGTGACCCCGCGTTATATCGCAGGACCGGGACCCATGACGTATGCATACGTCATGGGTCCTTAAGAGGTTAAATATAGACTAAAGCATAGATCATGCAGTCTGTGCACAGAATTTATCAAGAGCCGTGCGTCATTTGATAAATTAGGTGCACAATAGAGCAGACTAACCCTCTGTAGTTTGGTCTATATTGATGCGGGACATAGACAACTTTGATAAATCTCCCCCAATGACTACCACAGTAGTGCACCTAAATTCCTGTATTGTATTCTAATTGTTACACATCCACACCGTCTATCTGGTGTAGGATGCCATTGTGGCACTTGTAGTCTGTTGCAGGCATCCTCCATTGTACGCATTTTTATGCTGGGGATCGCCCTTAGCCACGGACTACAAGGGCAGGATCTGCTCCCCCAGTATATATGCACAACTGCATTTGGGGTTGAGCACCTCCTGCTATTTGAGACCACGTCTTTGTTGTTGTTTCATACATCTTGTGAATAAAAAAATACATGGTGCTACATAACACACAGTGTACAGTATATGTGCATATTCCGATCTTCAATATTATTCAAATCTATCCAGTGCACAGACATATTTCAAAAAAGTGGGTTGTGACTCACCCGGCATTAATACATCACAACCAAAACGCCCCCTATCTTCGTCCAACACGTTGTCACCGCTTGTAAATAAACCGAGGGCACAGGACCGGAACTAACCTCATTTGCTCCTGCGTTTTCGCAATGTTTGTCATGAGTTGCTGCGGACCAGCTGACAACTTGCGCATCTGCGCATGCGCCCAAGTTCACCATATTCAAGACGGCAATCTACTTGTAGGAGAACACTTGTCATAGACTTCAGCGCATGCGTCATCTGTGTTCTTCTCATAGATATGGCCATCTTACATATGGGAAACATTGCCCATCCACATCCGGAATCAGCTTTGCTGTAAAGATGCTTTGTCTTGGCAAATATCTTCCAGCAATTATATATATATATATATAGGACATTGGGGAAAAACTCCAATGCTAAATTCAAGTTTACAATTTTTTTTTTTAAATCTATATTAAAGGGGTATTCCAGGAATTTTTTTTATTTGACTATGCTACATGGGCTGTAAAGTTAGTGTAGTTCATAATATAGAGTCTGTACCTGTGTGTGACGGTTTTCTCACAATTCTTCTGTGATTTTCACCCCAATATTATTTTTACCAGCATACAAAATGACTGTTGTCTCGGATTTTTCCCATCTTGGAATGCGGCCGAGACCTGACTCACTAGTCAGCTGATGAGAGGGAGCCTGTCTGCTTCAATGGGTGGAGCGATCAATCTGCAACTAATGCAACAACTGTAGGCACCCTGATTGAAAACCACAGGTCTTTTGTTTCAATGGGTGGGGTGGCTGATGTGTGAGAGGGAGGAAAATGGCATTGTGGGATTTGTAGTAAAAAAAAAAAAAACATAAGTCAAACAGGAAATACAAGTTCACAAAAAGCTAGCCACAGTGTTATGGTAATCTCATGACATAGCCATTTAGTGTAGATCGTTCCTAAGCCTTTCCATTACTGTCTGCCAGGTATGTACTAAAATCACCTTATGGTAGATAACCCCTTTAACAACTACCTTCTGTATATAATTGAGCCCCTCAATAATAAAGGTCACTCATACACATAAATTAAGTCCAGTCAGTGAGATATCTATAATAAATCACGGCCCGTGACCCCAATAATCATGAACATCAGGGGGTGGACAAAACACTCCCCAGCGCGTGCCATAATGGTGCATGCTGGAGGTCCTATACGTTGGTGTGGAGGTGGCACAGATTACTGCAAACCCTCTCCACACCTACTGTGCCTCATTATTTTTGCATTCACACTTGACACGGCCATGTAATGAATATACCACTGCCTGACCGTCCTCATATCTCGTCCTCATGTCTCAACCTCATATCCTATGCAAGTATATGGGACTTCCAGTACCTTACTCCACAAGCTCCGCTTTGCATCTCCTGGTGAATGTGTCAGTCCGGCTTGCCAGTCACACCCCATCTCACAAAGACATGCCCACTGCTTAAGTCCTTTACACGCCCACCCCTTTTATTCTCTATCCTTTTTATGCATCGGTCTGGCTTGCAAATCCCGCCCACTCAGCCACGTCCACAATGCCATGTCCCCTTCTATTTTCAGCTTACAATATCTTCATCACAAATCAGTCACAAGGACAGGATATAAGGACAGCACATGAGGACGAGATATGAGAACTGGATATGAGGACGGGATGTGAGGACAGGATATGAGGACAGGATATGAGGACGGGATATGAGGACAGGATATGAGGTTGGGATATGAGGACAGGATATGAGGTCGAGATAGGAGGACGGGATAGGAGGACGGGATATGAGGTCAAGATAGGAGGAAGGGATAAGAGGTCGAGATATGAGGACGGGATATGGGAACCCAGATATAAGCAGCACACAGACTTGGTGCAAAAAGGTAAAGGATTTATTCAATCCAGTGTAATACAGAACAATGTTTCTGCGACCTCATGATCTTTAGTCGCCATTTTCAAGCTCGGAGCTTGAAAATGGTGACGTGAGGTCGCAGAAACGTTGTTCTGTATTAAACTGGATTGATGGAATAAATCCTTTACCTCTTTGCACCAAGTCCATGTGCTGCTGATATCTGTGTTTTATTTTAAGCTTGGAGCCACTGACCAGGGCTCCAGATCAGAGTGCCCCAACTCCTTGTATTATCTCTTGAGTTAGGCTGCTCTCCTGGGACTTTTTATAGATTATATATATCTTAGGGATGCACCCAAAGTGAAATTTTGCGCTGAAACCAAAAATTTATGCTGTGCTTGGCCAAAAACCAAAAACCTTTTTTTAAATATAGTTATGGGACCAAAATCAGCAATTTTTGCATCTGGGATTGTTTTGCGTTTACGCCGTTCACAGTGCAGGATCAGAAACATAATTTAATAGTTAGGACAATTACGCATGTGGCGATACCAAAAATTTATATTTTTATAATTTTCTTCATATTTTCTATATGAAAAATGGGAAAAGGAGGGGGATTTAAACTTTTAATATGGAAGGGGTTAATGGATGTTTTTTAAACTTTTATTTAAAAAGTTCCATTCACCAAGTAAACTGTTCTAAACTACCTCAGGCTATGTTCCCTAACTACTTCCCTAACTACTCCTAAACCCCAGGGTTTTTCCATTTTTGCATTTTTGTTTTTTCCCCCTTACCTTTAAAAAATAATAACTTTCAATTTTGCACCAAAAATCCATATGAGGGCTTATTTTTTGCGCCACCAATTCTACTTTGTAATGACGTCAGTCATTTTACCCAAAAATCTACGGCGAAACGGAAAAAAAAAAAGTGAGACAATATTGAAAAAAAAAACGCCATTTTGTAACTTTTGGGGGATTCCGTTTCTACACAGTAAAGTTTTCGGTAAAAAATTACACCCTCTCTTTATTCTATAGGTCCATATGATTAAAATGATACCCTACTTATATAGGTTTGATTTTGTCGTACTTCTGGAAAAAATCATAACTTCATGTAGGAAAATATATTTGTTTAAAATTGTCATCTTCTGACCCCTATAACTTTTTTATTTTTCCACATATGGGGCGGTATGAGGGCTCATTTTTTGCACCGTGATCTGAAGTTTTTAACGGTACCATTTTTGCATTGATAGGACTTTTTATTCATTTTTTCATGATGTAAAAAGTGACCAAAAATGCACTATTTTGGACTTTGGAATTTTTTAGCGTGTACACCATTGACCGTGCGGTTTATTTAACGATATATTTTTAGAATTCGGACATTTCCGCACGCAGCGATACCACATATGTTTATTTTTATTTACACAGTTTTTTTTTTCTTATGGGAAAAGGGGGGTGATTCAAACTTTTATTAGGGAAGGGGTAAAATGATCTTTATTCACTTTTTTTTCACTTTTTTTTTTTGCAGTGTTTTAGCTCCCATAGGGACCTATAACACTGCACACACTGATCTTTTACTTTGATCAGTGGTTTTTCATAGGAAACCACTAATCAATGATTCTGCCGCTTGACTGCTCATGCCTGGATCTCAGGCACTGAGCAGTCATTCGGCGATCGGACAGCGAGGAGGCAGGTAGGGACCTTCCGGCTGTCATGTAAGCTGTTCGGGATGCCGCGATTTCGCCGCGGTGATCACGAACAGCTCCCTGAGCTAACCGGCACTGTTTTACTTTCACTTTAGACGCGGCGTTCAAAATTCGCTCATCTCTAGAGGTCAGGATATGAGGAAGAGATGTGAGGACAGGATATGAGGAGGAGATATGAGGAAGGGATATGAGGTCAGGATAATAGGTCGGGATATGAGGATGGGATATGAGGGGTAATGAGGACAGAATATGAGGTTGAGATATGAGGACGGGATAGGAGAATGGGATATGAGGTCGGAACATGAGGAACATGAATTGAACAAAAGATATCAATATTGATATATATTGATATAATGTGTTCCAATATTGTTTTAATTTTTTTGGCAGTTTTTTTTATATGTTGTGTGTTATGCTTTTCTAGTTAATGTATACAAGTTTATGTAGACACAAGCTATATCAATTAACACTTTAAGCATCCTGAAAATGTAAACATGATGGGCTGAAGCCTAAATTTTTAAGGCTAGGTTCCCACTACGGAATTTCCTAGTGTAATTCCGCTTGGAAATTACATTGACGAACAGAACTTCGCTAGTGGATTCTGCTAGAAGATGCCAGAATCCAGTTCCTCATCTGAAGTTCTTCGACTGAACTTCCATGTGTGAACTGAGCAGCAGAACTCCTGTTGAAGTCAATGTGGGCCTGCTGCAAGAGGAACCAGGTCAGAATTTCCTCCTTCAAATGGTACTTCTTTGTAAAAAAAAAACATTTTTAAATGAATTGGTGCCAGAAAGTTAAACAGATTTGTAAATTACTTTTATTTAAAAATCTTAATCCTTCCAGTACTTATCAGCTGCTCTATGCTCCAGAGGAAGTTCTTTTCTTTATGAATTTATTTTCTGTCTGACCACAGTGCTCTCTGCTGACACCTCTGTCCATGTCAGAAACTGTCCAGAGCAGGATAGGTTTGCTATGGGTATTTGCTCCTGCTCTGAACAGTTCCTGACATGATCAGAGGTGGCAGCAGAGAGCATTGTGGTCAGACT
Organism: Hyla sarda; assembly: GCF_029499605.1. Taxonomy (NCBI): domain Eukaryota; kingdom Metazoa; phylum Chordata; class Amphibia; order Anura; family Hylidae; genus Hyla; species Hyla sarda. The sequence continues at coordinate 281,993,662 of NC_079194.1, read as the reverse complement.
GAAAAGAACTACACAACTTCCTCTGGAGCATACAGCTGCTGATAAGTACTGGAAGGGTCAGAATTTTTAATAAGAAGTAATTTACAAATCTGTTTAACTTTCTGGCACCAGTCTTTTCCACCGGAGTACCTCTTAAATGTTAAAAAGTAACTTTGAAAAAGTTCACAAACAACCCTATTTCATTGCATAACTCTTGGATCATTGGGATCACATCTACATGTACTTCATATCACTTATAGAGACCATACTTGCATACAGTTGCCTTACGATTTTTTTTGCATGGATCTCTACTTGGGCACCCATAGAAGTAAATGTATTCAGTACAAAGTCGTATTCTATTGGATTGTGTACAAATCTGACAGAAACAAATGTGTCATTCTCCTTTAGATACATTGTCCAGTTATGTGTGAAGACCTTGAAAACGCACAGGACAGCCTAGAAAGTGTTTTCTTGGAATTTGTGACTAAGGCCCCTATCAAGGGAGTTTAAACTACAGCGTGAGATCCTATGATGTGTCCCCTTACCTACCATATTTTTCGCCGTATAAGACGCTGGGGGGGGAAAAGTCGGTGCGTCTTATACGGCGAATACACCCCTATCGCGGCGGCTCCTTCGGCCATCAACGGCCGGGACCCGCGGCTAATACAGGACATCACCGATCGCGGTGATGCCCTGTATTAACCCTTCAGACGCGGCGATCAAAGCTGACCGCCACGTCTGAAGGGAAAGTAACACTAACCCGGCTGTTCAGTCGGGCTGTTCGGGACCGCCGTGATTTCACCGCGGCGGTCCCGAACAGCCCGACTGAATAGCCGGGTTAGTGCTTACAGGACACCGGGGGGGACCTTACCTGCCTCCTCGGTGTCTTCTCCATTCAGGGATCCCCTGTATGGCCGGCACTCTCCTTCCTCGTCATCATGTCGTCGCGTACGGTGCGTCGGCGTGCGTAACGACGTGATGGCGGCGAAGGAGAGCGAGGATACCCGGCCGGCATCAGAGACGTTCCGGAGCGATGGGGACACGGCGACAGCGATGGAGCGACATCCAGGGCAGCGGTGACGGGTCCGGAGCGGCGGCGACACGTGAGTATTACCATCTCCTGCAGTGGTCTTCAATCTGCGGACCTCCAGATGTTGCAAAACTACAACTCCCAGCATGCCCGGACAGCCAACGGCTGTCCGGGCATGCTGGGAGTTGTAGTTTTGCAACATCTGGAAGTCCGCAGGTTGAAGACCACTATTGGGTTCAAAATCTTTATTTTTTTAGATTTTGCCCCTAAAAATTGGGTGCGTCTTATACGCCGGTGCGTCCTATAGAACGAAAAATACGGTATACACTTGTCTATTATGACCAACAGTATCTATGAAGAAATTCCAATTTCCACTGTACAACATCCACGCTGTTATTTCTGGAAAACAACTGTGGGGATAAAATGTCATGTTCAAAAATGTTACTTTACATTATAATTACATGTTTGTTTTTTACATGAAATCTATGATTTATCATGGCCCAATGCAAAAAATTTTGGATAGGGGATAAGTGTCTGATTGCGGGGTTCAACTGCTGGGACACCCCGATATCTCCTGTACAGGGCCATGTCTACTTACCAGTCCTAGGTGCGCTCCGGCCCCCACGAGCGCAAGTGACGGCTCACTCAGCCAATCGACGGCTACAAAGTTGTCCTGTCAGAGCTGGTGATTGGCTGAACGAGCTGTCACTTGTGCTCGTGGAGGCCGGAGTGTGCCTAGGACAGGTAAGTTGACATGGTCTTGTTATCGGGGTGTCCCAGCAGTTCAACCCCGCAATCAGACACTTATCCCCTATATAACATTTTTTGCATTGGGCCATGATAAATCATAGATTTTATAAAAAAAAAAAAAAATATATATATATATATATATATATATATATATATATATTTTTTTTTTTAGGTAATTTTTTACAAAGAATTCAGGAATATAGTAACCCAAAAATGTGTGCAGATTTTCATTAGTACCACAACAACAACCATGTTTTGGAAACACAGCAGGGCTCAGACCTGTGTTTCAGTACAGTGTTAGTCCCCCAGAAGTAACATTTTTGGAAACTACATTTTATCCTCACAGTTGTTTTCCAGAAATAACAGCGTGGATGTTGTTAAGTGGAAATTGCAATGTCTTTATAGATACTGTTGGTCATAATAGACAAGTGTATAGACAAGGGGACACATCATAGGATCTTACGCTGTAGTTTAGACTCCCTTGATAGGGGCCTTAGTCACAAATTCCAAGAAAACACTTTCTAGGCTGTCCTGTGCGTTTTCAAGGTCTTCACACAGAACAACTGGACAATGTATCTAAAGGACAATGACACATTTGTTTCAGTCAGATTTGTACACAATCCAATAGAATTGTGAGCGGCCTCCATTTGTGCTCATCCAGGAAGGTGGGGGATGGAGCGGTTAAGCCAAGGACGGTCAAGTAAACAGGGCCCCATACAGAAGATTGCAGGGGTCCTTGCGGTCGACCCCCCTCCTGTGAATAGGGGGCAAGTGTCTGATCAGTTCACTTTCCCAGACTACCCCTTTAACTTTAATTGGCCGCATCCTTAAGGGGTTGAAGTTCATAAGTAAGGGAAGGTCACATAACTGCCCTATTTCATTGCACAACTCACACAATTCATGGAAACTGGGATCAAATTGATGTCTTATCACTTGGGAGGGGGGGGATACTTGTATACAGTTGTATTATTGTTCCCTTAGTAGGTATCTTTAAAGGGCTTATCCAGGAATGGAAAACACAGGTAATTTCTTTCCGAAACCGCTCCCTGTCTGTCTTCAGGTTGGGCGTGGTATTTCAACTTGGCTTCATTCACTTTAATGGAACTGAGCAGCAGAACCACACACAACCCAACCTGGAGAGAGACAGGGAGCAGTTTATGAAAGAAATTACCTGTGTTTTTCTATTCCTGGATAACCCCTTTAATGGGGCACCCATAAAAGAGAATTCATACAGAATACAGAGTTTTTTTTTTCTGACGGATCGTGTACAAAGCCAATATAAGAAAATGTACTTTGTGCATCTACTTCATTTGGTTTGAGGTTGACCATATTGTATCATACTGAATATTTGTCTGACCCTATCTGACTTTGAGCTGACAGCTATTAACCCAACGACGCTTGCACTAATAACACTAATATCTATTCTTGTATATGCTATGTCTCTACTAACATTATGTGTATATGTCTAATATTGTCTGTATTGTGGATCCCTCTCATTCCCTGATGAGCCAACATGATCTTGTGGCGAAACGCGTAGGCTAGAGAGGCCTGTTTTCACATCTATTTCATTGTAATATATTTTTCCCATACCCCATCCACACTTTATAATAGGAGTTCCCCCCTAGATAGGTAGGGTCCCGAGTGTAGTATATCACCTGTACCCCATCCCAGCATATAGTATGTGTGTTTTTTGTATCGAATAGCTCAATAAATTTATGATTTTATTTTATCTTGCGCCTAATTGGTAAATAATTGTTCTAGAGTTACATTGTGCAGCTGTAACGTGTGAGGACCTTGAGAACACACAGTACACCCTGGAAGCTTCCAACTATTTTACTGTAACTTTTTCATTTCCTAAAGACTTTGGGTTAACCCCTCACAGTGTGTAGCGACTATATTAAGGCTTGAGAAATCTCATCCACTGTGGAAGATCCAATCTTCTGTCCTCACCCAGGCATCTTGTCTGTCCCTGTGAGTTTCTGAGATGCAGCCCACGACCAAAGCAGCTTGCAAGGGCTGTGGGCTGTGACTGCACCAGGTCTACTCTCTATGCAGGTCCTTGCAGTGGCTGCCCACTACCTGCCAGTTTACAGACTTTACACTCAGGCTAAGTTTGTGATTCCTAAACATCTATAGAATTGTATAGCAGCTCCTCTAATAGTTATCAGCAGAAGTTTCTATAGCTGTTCTGTAGCCGTTCTCAACACCAGTCTCTGTAGGTTTTCACTAGAGTCTGTAGCAGCCAGTTTCTTTGTGGCATCACAAGTCATGCCCACTGCCACCCACCAGTCTCTACCTTTTGCTCTGGATAGAGCATAGTCCCAGGACCAGCCCAGCTAAACCATGCCTTAGGTGAATGACAGAGTTCACTACAGAGTCCAGCACACACTTTAGGTAGACCTGAGTTACCCATCAGGCCTTAGCGACTTCTTCTACTAAAGCCAAAGCAATCTTATAATGCTCCATAAACACAGGCCCTGTCATTATCAGGATTCAGTCCCATAGAGGCCAGCAGACTATCCTGATTGCAGATCCGCAGTTTGTAGTAGAGATCCCTCTGGATCCAGTTGTATCCTGAAAGCACCATGAGGCTTGAGTCCTCCCAGTGATGTCTTTTCCCCCCCAGAATTCTAACTCTTACAGTTCTCTCTTACAGTCTGTTTCAAAAATGATCACTAAATATTCTTATTGTAAACCAATCTGTAATATAGCTCCTTAGGTAATAGAATATTCTAGAAAAAGAAAAACATCTTAACCTCCATCAAAAGAATAGGGGATGAGATGTCTGATCGCGGGGGTTCCACCACTGGGGACCCTGCGATCTCTGGACTGTCAGCAGCGTCAGAAAGCTTGGAGCTTTCGCCACACCCCCTACATTCGTGTCTATGGGAGGGAGCGTGACGGCGTAGCTATCACGCCTCCTCCCATAGACATAAATGAAGAGGGTACGGCGGCTGTAGTCATCAGTAATTCAGTACGAAGCGGAGTTCGCACCGGGGATTGCAGGGTTCCCGAAAATCGCATATTCGCTATGTTTGTTCTCTCTTTTTTTTCATGTGAAAATTCGTCATGAAATTTGCATTGTGCGCATGTGCAATTATATCTTTAACTCCTTGGGGACGGAGCCCATTATAACCCTAAGGACGGGAGCATTTTTTGCAATTCTGATCACTGTCACTTTAAGCATTAATAACTCTGGGATGCTTTTACTTTTCATTCTGATTCCGAGATTGTTTTTTCGTGACATATTCTAATTTATGTTAGTGGTAAATTTTTGTCGATACTTGCATCATTTCTTGGTGAAAAATTCCCAAATTTGATGAAAAAATAGAAAATTTTTCATTTTTCTAACTTTGAAGCTCTCTGCTTGTAAGGAAAATAAACATTCTAAATAAATAATATTTTGATTCACATATACAATATGTCTACTTTATGTTTGCATCATAAAGTTGACATGTTTTTACTTTTGGAAAACATCAGAGGGCTTAAAAGTTCAGCAGCAATTTTCCAATTTTTCACAAAATTTTCAATATCGGATTTTTTTTAGGGGCCAGTTCAGTTTTGAAGTGGATTTGAAGGGCCTTCATATTAGAAATACCCCACAAATGACCCCATTATAAAAACTGCACCCTCAAGGTATTCAAAATGACATTCAGTAAGTTTGTTAACCCTTTAGGTGTTTCACAGGAATAGCAGCAAAGTGAAGGAGAAAATTCAAAATCTTAATTTTTTACACTCGCATGTTCTTGTAGACCCAGTTTTTGAAATTTTACAAGGGGTAAAAGGAGAGAATGCCCCCCAAAATTTGTAACCCAATTTCTCTCGAGTATGGAAATACCTCATATGTGTATGTCAAGTGTTCGGCGGGCGCAGTAGAGAGCTCAGGAGGGAAGGAGCGACAATGGGATTTTGGAGAGTGAGTTTTGCTGAAATGGTTTTTGGGGGCATGTCGCATTTAGGAAGCCCCTATGGTGCCAGAACAGCAAAAAAAAAAAAAAAACACATGGCATACTATTTTGGAAACTACACCCCTCAAGGCACGTAACAAGGGGTGCGGTGAGCCTTAACACACCACAGGTGTTTGACGACTTTTCGTTAAATTCGGATGTGTATATGAAAAAAAAAAATTTTCACTAAAGTGCAGGTTTTTTCCCCAAATTTACCATTTCTACAAAGGGTAATGGGAGAAAAATCCCCGCAAAATTTGTAATGCAATTTCTCCCGAGTACGGAGATACCCCATATGTGGCCCTAAACTGTTGCCTTGAAATACGACAGGGCTCTGAAGTGAGGCCTGAATAAGGAATTTGCAGTAGGGGTGGACCCGGTTACAAGGATGGGGCTTGTCTCCACCAAAACCCTACAGCAGTGTCTCCCACAGGGTGCCTCCAGCTGTTGCAAGACTCCCAGCCTGCCAATATAGTCTATGGCTGTCCGGCAACACTGGGAGTTGTGGTTTTGCCACAGCTGGAGGCGCCGTTTAGGAAACACTGCCGTATGAGACGTTTTTCATTTTTATTGGGGGGGGGGGGGGCGACGTGTAAGGGGGTGTATGTGTAGTGTTTTACTTTTTATTATTTGTTAGTGTAGTGTAGTGTTTTTAGGGTACATTCACACAGGCAGGGGTTCACAGTAAGTTTCCTTGAAGGAAGCCCACTGTAAACCCGCCCGTGTGAATGTACCCTGTACATTCACATGGGGGGGGGGCACCCCAAACCTTCAGCTGTGGCAAAATGACAACTCCCAGAATGCACTGACAGACCGTACATACTGGGAGTTGTAGTCTTGCAATAGCTGTAGGCACATTGGTGGGGAACCAATGAGTTAGAAAACAGACTCTAGCTCAGTGATTCCAACCCATGTGCATCCAGCTGTTGCAAGACTACAACTCCCAGCATGTACGGTCTGTCAGTGCACTCTGGGAGTTGTAGTTTTGCAACAGCTGGAGGCACACGGGTTGGAATCACTGAGTTAGGAAACAGACTCAGGCTCAGTGTTTCCCAACCACTGTGCCTACAGCTGTTGCAAAACTACAATTCCCAGCATGCCCGTACAGTCAGGGATGCTGGGCGTGTAGTTCTGCAATATCTGGCCCTTCAGATGTTGCAGAACTACAACTCCTAGCATGCCTGGACAGTCTGGGCATGCTAGGAGTTGTAGTTATGCAACAACTGGGGAAGAACAGTGGCCTCCAAACTGTAGCCCTCCAGATGTTGCAAAACTACAACTCCAAGCATGCCCAGACTGTCCAGGCATGCTGAGAGTTGTAGTTCTGCAACATCTGAAGGGCCAGATATTGCAGAATTACACGCCCAGCATCCCTGACTGTCTGGGCATGCTGGGAGTTGTAGTTTTGCAACATCTGGAGGGCTACAGTTTGGATACCACCATATAGTGGTCTCCAAACTGTGCCACTTCAGATGTTGCAAAACTACAACTCCCAGCATGCCCAGACAGTCAGTGCATGCTGGGAGTTGTAGTTTTGCAACATCTGGAGGATCACAGTTTAGAGACCACTACACAGTGGTCTCCAAACTGTGACCCTCCAGATGTTGCAAAACTACAACTCCTAGCATGCCCAGACAGCCTTTGGCTGTGTGGGCATGCGGGGAGTTGTAGTTTTGCAGCTTTTAGAAGGCCACAGTGAAGATCACTTATTGCGATCTTCACTGCAGCCTTCTCAGCCGCACTTTCTGGCCGCCGCTCTTCCTCCTGCCGGCGCTGCTCTGGGATGTCACCTCCGCCGCCGCAGGTCCGGGTAAGCCGGGCCATGTCCCCCCCCCCTCGCCGCCCGTGTTCCCCGCGCTCTGTACCGACTTCGATCGGTGCGCAGAGCGGGGGGAAATGAACTCTAACCCCTGCCCCCTCCTGCCATTGGTGGTCAGCCTGACCGACCAATGGCAGGGGATAGGAGGGGGTGGCAACATTGCCACCTCGCTCCTTTGCTTTAGGCTGGTCGGAGCTGTCTCTGACAGCTCCGATCAGTCTTATTTTCCGGGAGATCGGGTCACCAGGGACCCGATTTGCCCGGATCGCGGCAAATCGCAGGTCTGAATTGACCTGCGATTTGCTGCGATCGCCGATATGGGGGGGGGGTCTCAGGACCCCCCTAGGCATTGCCACGGGATGCCTGCTGATAGATATCAGCAGGCATCCCGGTCCAATCACGGCCCGGCGAGCGGCAGTGATTGGAAATGCCGAGGGCGTATGGATACGCCCTCCGTCCTTAAGTGACGGGACGCGAGGGCGTATGGATACGCCCTTCGTCCTCAAAGAGTTAACCTAAAAGAAGGGAGGGATCAGTGTCCAGTCTGGAATGCCGATATTCGCATAAATATTCTCATAAATTTGCATTAAAAAAACTAATATTCGTCATTACGAATATATATCACTATAGTCTAAATATTCGCGAAGTGCCGGTATTCACGGTAAAAATTAGCATTTCGAATATTCGCGCTCAATACTGCTCTTATTCCCTTTTTACTCTTAAGAGTACTCTTTTACCTTGTGGAGCATAATTGTTTTTTACTTTTTGCTCCTCCCCCTGGCGTCATTCTAAATTTTCTTGAAATGTTCCAACCCCCCCCCCCCCCCCCCCCCCTCTAAAAAGAAAGAGAAATAATTAATTTAGTGTTAGAAAGGAAGCAGTCTGTTCCAGTGCTCAGTCATGTGGTACAGGAAGTCATTTTCTTTCTTCCTTCGGTATAACAAATTAACCCTTTATGGGGTAACACCGTACTTCCTTGTATTATGCTAAAAGTATGGCAGTTGCAAGGACAAGTGCAAGTAAACTTTGACTAGCTCAGCACTCCTTAAACAGCCGATCGGTGGGGTTGACCGGAGTCGGACCCCCAACAATGAGGCCATCAGTTTTTACAGGATAGATAACGCTTTAAAGGGGTTCTCCAGTGCTTAAACATCTTATCCCCTATCCAAAGGCACCCCGTTTGTAATCAGTCCCCGGAGCGTGTTTGCTCCGGGTCTGATTACGGGTGACTACAGGGCGGGCGGCGTGTGACGTCACGCTCCGCCCCGCAATGCAAGCCTACGGGAGGGGGCGTGATAGCTAGCTGGTACTTAAAAAAAAAAAAGTTTACCTCATCTGATAGCTCTTTCAAAGACCTTTCCAACGATACCTCATTTGTCAAACTTGGCCCAGCCATTCTCTTGTAATTGCCACCTGTAGCAGTAAGCAGTCATGTCATAAAGACTACATTTCCCATGACTCCCTGCACCAGCTTCCTGTTAGCTGCTGCTCTCTCCCCCTCCTCTCCCCCCCCCCCCCTCCAGGAAATTATAATAAATTATAATAAAGTTCCTTCCCTCCTTCCATGTGCCCACTAGCGCAGTGTTTCCCAACTAGGGTGCCTCCAGTTGTTGCAAAACTACAACACCCAGCATGCCCGGACAGCCGAAGGCTGTCCGGGCATGCTGGGAATTGTAGTTTAGCAACAGCTAGAGACACCCTGGTTGTGAAACATTGACATAACCCTTGTGCACGACTACAAAAATGTGTCCATCTGCTCCAAATACCTGAGATCATGTACGGTGGCGACGTTCGTGCCACGCCCTTAATAAAGCCAATACATTTTGGGGAATATTACCATATGGATGTGAATATATGCGGAGAGAGATTTATATTTTAGAAATAAATCGAATTTTTAACAGAATTTTGAGAAAAAAAAATAATTTTCCCCAAACACCTGGCATTCTAAACTTGCTAAAATCTCCTGTAAGCATAGACCAGTCACCGAAAGAGTTAATGTACGGCAGAACTCACCTGTGCCCGGCATGGATAGTGGATAGGTCAGAACCCTCAGGTTAACCGTTCAGTGCTGGAAGAAGAGGATACGATCCGTCTGTCTGGTCGCAAATAGCGTAGGGCTAACGTAGGCAGCGATAGGAGCCTAGCGTTAGCCCTACGCTATTTGCGTAGTACTGCGCATGCGCAGAATAAATTGACTATGGGGGAGTAGCCGGCTCCTGGCTGGGAGGCCGGCACAGCCCGCAGTGACTCATGGGAGCGATGGGTCACCGGGCTAAGATGGCGGCGGTGCAGAAGAAACAGCTGTCGAGCGTCATAGATTGAAGAAAAAGGAGCCAGCTTCTGTTAGAAGGAGAAATGCGGGAGAAGACCAGGAAAAGAGCAAAATGGATAAGGTAAGTAATTTACAATGTTATATAACTTTGCTTTAGGGTTAGTTTACCATAAAAAAAAAAAACTAGCATCGGAGTACTCCTTTAAGCACCGGAGAACCCCTTTAAGGACCTGTTTTAAAAGGTTGCTTGTCTTGAACAAGTTTCCCTCTTCTGGCCAACAATGGAAAATGTTGAAAAACTTTTTTTTTTTTTTTTTTTACTTCTTTTTAAGTAAAAAAAATAATAATAATTATATATCAATAAATTTAATAATATCAAAAATGTAATTGTTACAAAAAAATTATACAAAAATGTGTGGCAGATTCCCTTTGAGGCCCATAATAACCCAGTCCTGGGAGGATTTCAGAGCTTTCCACATCACTATGTCAATATTGTTACTGGCAAAACAGACCTATGTACTTTATAAGGGAAGTCCAGCAAATTGAAATATTTATTTGTACATAGCAAAATAAGATTGTGGATGTACACGTAGGGTCATTTAAGGTGCAAGGCTTATAAGTTGAGAACACATAAAAGAGTATAAAAAGCTAAGTGTGCCTTCATTTGCAAACTGCTGTATATAAAAGTCATACAGTCAATATTGGTAACAGCTTTTACTCGTACTTCCTGTAAACATGCATGTTTATCTCTATAGATTGTACATGTCTATTTCAATATAAAAGAGACAAATTGCTGCAAAAATATCAGGCATATTAGGGCTCGTTCACATTGCTCCGTTATAAGGAGATCCAGAACAATGGGAGTTTAGCAGAGGAAAAAAAAATGCATGCATTACCAGATCCCTGACGGACCCCATACAAGTCATTGGGATCCGTCGGGACCCGGTGGAGTCCCTTTTGCTCCGATATGTTTTTGGGGCCAATATGAGAGAAAAAAAAAAAGAGCCAGCCAGACCCTTAATGGGACGGAGCACAACGGAAATCGGAACTAAGCCTTCAAATCCAAACATGCTGTAATATATATATTTTTTCTCATTTGCCCTTTGAGGAATGTTGGGGGACCCCTATAGCCACCAATATTATTGTAATGAGTATTGGTAGGTTTAAAAACATAATTTAGTTTAGCATTTTATCAGTTATAGATATGCCAAAACACATAGACTGGAACAAGTGTTCATTAAAATACTGGTTCAGAAAATAAATAGGATTACAAACAAATTAGCTTATATGGTCACCAACCTTTAAATGCATAAGGAGTAGCACTATTTCTGGCCATTACATAACAACATGTATAGTGGATGGATAAATAGCTGCTATGATGAATCCTATACAATACAAACACACACACACACACATACAGATAAGGGGATCCTCCATAACTATAATCTCTATAACGCTCCACAGAAGCAGAAGCAGGATAGAGGACATTGCTATGCAATGTAAAGGTCCATTTACACATGCCTAGGATCAGGAATGATCGTTCATATGAACATTTGTTTAGCTAACCATTGTAGTGCAATGAACATTTTCCTTACTGTATGTTTTTGAAATGGTTGGTGGATTTCTGACTGAGGGGAATATTGTCAGGCCAAGATTCAGAGCCCTTGTGATGGAAGTTTTTTGTGTTAAAGTATGGTCTATAACATTGTACAAGGTGCCAGTATTTGTTGATAATTCTTTCAACTTTTTTTTTGTTATTATTGTATTTGTTTTGTAATTATCTGTTGTAACATTCACGGTAGTAGTGGATTGTAACACTCACGGTAGTAGTGGATGCGCTGGTTTTCACCAGAGCCTGCCGCAAAGCGGGATGTACTTGCTGTGGCAGGCGGCACCCAGGTCGCTACCCCTGGTACGACTCGTCCACACAGGTTGCTGAGATGTAACGAAGCACAGAAGGGATGTGGCAACTCGAAGTCTGTATAGCAGAAAGTCAGGGCAGGCGGCACAGGAGCAAGGTAAGGTCACGATCAAAACGTCAGAACACGGCATGGCAAACAGAATAATGCTTTCTCTAAGGCTCAAGGCAAACAAAGATCCAGCAAGGAGTGGTGGGAGGTGCAGATACTTAAAACAGAGGTACAGGTGCAACAGGCCCTTTAAATCGCATAGCGCTGGCACGTTTGCACCCTAAGGGACAGGGATGCGCGCACCAGCAATGCACACGCAGAGAGGAGCCGGAGACAGCGTGGGGTAAGGAGAATCCCAGGACTCACATGCAGGCGCGTCCCACACAACGAGTCCCAGAGCCGCTGGTGACAGGAGGAGGGATGCGCTCACGGTCACAATGAGAGACCATAGCGCTGCCCGTAAAATCTGTATTATATGGTATATGGAAAACAACCAAACCATACTTAGAAACCAATGTGGCTTTACCCACTTTGGTTCTTTATGTGGTGAGTGACTAGGTTGTAGATCCAAACAAAGAACAGAGAGGGTATCGTTCACCAATACAGATTAGATTTTTGTCCCACTGATGACGGACTTGTAACATACAGGGTATTATTTCCATTCTCAAATGTGGCTGTAACAGACAGTACAGGGTGGGTCATTTATATGGATACACCTTAATAAAATGGGAATGTTAGTGATATTAACTTCCTATTTGTGACACATTAGTATATGTGAGGGGGGAACTTTTCAAGATGGGTGGTGACCATGGCGGCCATTTTGAAGTTGGCCATTTTTAATCCAACTTGTGTTTTTTCAATAGGCAGAGGGTCATGTGACACATCAAACTTATTGGGAATTTCACAAGAAAAACAAACAATGATGTGCTTGGTTTTAACATAACTTTATTCTTTCATGAGTTATTTACAAGTTTCTGACCACTTATAAAATGTGTTCAATGTGCTTCCCATTGTGTTGGATTGTCAATGCAACCCTCTTCTCCCACTCTTCACACACTGATAGCAACACCGCAGGAGAAATGCTAGCACAGGCTTCCAGTATCCGTATACACTGCTATATACTACTATATACACCGCAGGAGAAATGCTAGCACAGGCTTCCAGTATCCATAGTTTCAGGTGCTGCAGAATGGGCAAAACAAAAATTGGAACAGGACCCTGAAACTTTTGCTGCTTTACATTCAGTGACACAAAACTGGAGAGGTGGAGACTTTAAATCCAGCGGAAAGCTTGAATAATCTTTGAGTTTGGAATTGCACACTACAGTGAACCCATTGCGTTTGGGAGTAGAGATGAGTGAACTTACAGTAAATTCGATTCGTCACGAAATTCTCGGCCCGGCGGTTGCTGCCTTTTCCTGCATAAATTAGTTCAGCTTTCCGGTGCTCCGGTGGGCTGGAAAAGGTGGATACATTCCTAGGAAAGAGTCTCCTAGGACTGTATCCACCTTTTCCAGCCCACGGGAGCACCTGAAAGCTGAACTAATTTATGCAGGAAAAGTCATCAACTGCCGAGCCGAGAAGTTCGTGACGAATCGAATTGACTGTAAGTTCGCTCATCTCTATTTGGAAGTATAACACTGCAGTATAAAACTAAACTCACTCTGTGACACATGTATAGTGGGTTTATTGAGTGTCCTGTGAAATAACTATATTTAGTGAGTGGTGTGTGTTAAAGGGTACCTCTCATCAAAAAAAAACTTTTGATATATTATAGATTAATGTATGCAGAACAACTTTACAATTGCATGTTATTAAAAAAAAATATGCTTCTTTCTATTTAATTTTCCACTTTGAAGAAATGACCACTAGGGGTCTCCCTACCAGTCCTGGCAGCAAGCATTTCAGACTCATGCTGGAGTCCTAAACACTACAAGCTGCCAGTCTGCTTTGTTCACAAAGGAGAACACTCAGAGCTGCCAGCCTGCTTTGTTCACAGCCTGTTTGGCTGTGAACAAAGCAGGCTGGCAGCTCTGAGTGTTTAGGACTCCAGCATGAGTCAGAAATGCTTGCCGACAGGACTGATCGGGAAAAATACAATAGAAAGAAGCATATTTTTCATTAACATGCTATTGGAAAGTTATTCAACATTCATTAATCTAAAATATATCAAAAGTTTATTTGATGAGAGGTACCCTTTAAATACATGCTCTCTGAAAGGTTCAAATGTAGTGGATATTTTAAGCCCAATAACATTCATGAGCATTACGTTTTATATGATGTCTGCTGTTACTTTCCATTTTACCAACATACAAGAAACAATAGAGAAAAGTCCAAGTGAATATTGAAAGTGTGTGTCTGACCCCTACTGGTGGTGTATCAGTACTACATAAAGAACATTCATTTATTGATGGTTAAATTCAGCATCACTGTACAGAGGTGTTTTTATAGCATTACTTTCATACAGACATGTTTAGATTGTATCGGGTCTCAGCCCTGAGACAAGAAATAAACATAAGAAGGAAAGGATAAAAGATATGGAACCTCCGGACGGCGCCTTCCTTGGAAATTGAAAAAACTTGCCAGAGCGTTAAAAAGGCAAATTTTTATTTCTTAAAATGGTGCAACTTAAAAGTTTCAAATCCGGACCGGATTCTTCGTCAGGCAGTATGAGTTACAAGAAAAAAGGCGCCAGTTTTTAAATGTTTAGATAATGAAAAAGAAAACTGACATCCTAAAATTTAAGCCGACCAGCACAAAATCCCTGCTAATGAGGTTCCATTCTGAGGGTCTCCAGCGCTTCAAACAGGAGATTTTATGCATAGCCTTGTCCAGTTCATGTTGCCATACCGGCCTTAACTCATTAGCAGGGATTTTGTGCTGGTCGGCTTAAATTTTAGGATGTCAGTTTTCTTTTTCATTATCTGAACATTTAAAAACTGGCGCCTTTTTTCTTGTAACTCATACTGCCTGACGAAGAATCCGGTCCGGATTCGAAACTTTTAAGTTGCACCATTTTAAGAAATAAAAATTTGCCTTTTTAACGCTCTGGCAAGTTTTTTCAATTTCCAAGGAAGGCGCCGTCCGGAGGTTCCATATCTTTTATCCTTTCCTCATTTTCTTACCGGACCGCAGAGTCACGGGAAAAGGGACGCGGAGGCTGCTACCTTCATTGGCTCATTGAGTCTATATGTCATCGAAGGTGTTGCACTCTCAGTGCAACACCATATGGTAAGGTGCAATATTTTACATTCATCTTACTGATTACCCCGCAATATTTCACTAGGAGCGCACCTCTTTTTGTTCATTTTTACTTCACAAGAAATAAACATATACAGATCAAAATGTGTATTAAGAGCCTTACATCCGTTTATTGATTTACCATATTTGTACACTTAGTATATTTTTACTTTTTTACTTTTGGGGAGAAGGGGAAAAAAACTCCTCTGTAGTACCACCCTTGCCACCCCTTAACCCCAACATCATCTCCACTTATCTCAGCGGCCTGCTGCTCTGTATCTTCACACAACATGGACGCTCTGTTCTGTCTTTAAATTGCTCCATGCGCCCCACCAATACCAAAAGTCTATATGTTGTGGCAGTGTGGCAAGGAAAGGGTGTATTTCCCTTGCTATCTCTGCAGAATGCTCCACCTGTGGCCTGATTAATGAGGTATCAGGAAGGGAAAGTGTGTTTAAAAGGAAAAGAAAGAGAATAGTTGGGGCTCTCCCTGGGTAACAGCATGTCCCTGTAGGGGGAGACACACGGACCCTGTTGAGGAAACACACAGCGAACTGTGAGCGGTCCAAGAAGTGAAGAAGTGGTGTGAACTGTAACAGGTTGCAGGGGCACATGTTTTATGCTGGCTGAGGGTAGCTCACCAGATAGTAGTCAGGGCATGCTGATATGTGTAGTCAGTGACCAGACGGTCTAGGACTTTGGTTTGTTCCTGAGTTATGTTTTGTTTTACCTGCAACCTGTCTAAATAAAGCTGGCAAGGTGCCAGGTATGCATGAATAACCGTTGTCTGCGGGTTTATTGAGTGGAAACGTGTCCCGTGGCAGTGTCCAGGACGATCCCGGAGCTAATCCCCAAGGAGGAATCCTTACAATGTACAATCTCAGCACTCACTCTCTCCCTCTTACTATCTTCCAGATCTACTTTAGCACAGTATACTTTGTTCTTATTTCAATCATCTAATTAACCGTTTAATGACGCAGCCTGTTTTGACCTCATTTTTTTTTCCTCCTCGCCTTATATATATATATATATATATATATATATATATATATATATATGTGTGTGTGTATATATATATATTTATTTTATTTTTTTTAACAAGTTTCATATAAAAAAGATGAAACAAGGAGGAAGGGTAAGTACGGAAAAAACAACGAGATGATCCAATGTAGATAATTCTAAAATATCACTTTATCGGAAAATTATTTAAAGTCATATCACGGCAAACGTCCAAAGAACAATGTGTTTCTAAAATTTTCGGCCGCTAATATGTAAATCTATTACCAGTAATATGCTCCTACATGCCAAATCTAATCTTCCCTTCAATACCATCTAATCCATTCCTACTGGGGAACTTACACCACTTACGAAATTGCAATAATGTATCGGATTTTTCCTATGAATAAGAGAAAAAAATGTTGGACGATCTTCTGCTCGTAATCCATTATACAACAACAACAAAAAAATTACAAAAAAAAAAAAAGTTCCCACTTGTCCTCACTTCCAAAATCCAAGCAATGTCCAAAATCTGTCATTGCTACATATGCATACTTTGTTATCTAAGCTGTGGGAGGTTGTTATAGAATCCTGAACAGAAGGGAGGTTGCCTGATACATTTCGGGAGGCATTAATCATTCTTATCCCAAAGAAAGGAAAAGATTTGAAAGAAGCAAACTCGTATCGACTGATTTTGATTTTACATACCAACTTTAAACTCTTTTCAAAGGCCCTAACACTACGCATGAAACCCCTGATGCATCTTGTAGTGAATGAAGATCAGGCGGGCTTCATGACCGGCAGGAATGTATTTAATAATATAGGTAGACTCAAGTAGCAATGCAAATGGGGAGTGGGACAGCCCGCTCCATCCTGTCACTCGATGCGGACAAAGCATTTGACAGGGTGGAGTGGGCGTTCTTATGGAAGTGCTGGAAAAGGTGGGGCTTATGGAAGGTTTTATAGGTATGATTAAAACCATGTATTCTGGTGCGCAAGCCCGAATCAAGATAAATCAAGGGATGACTGATGGATTTTGCCTAGGGAGGGGTACGAGGCAAGGCTGCCCCCTTTCACCACTTTTGTTTATTATGTTTTTGGAACCTCTTGCTTCCTATATTAATGAATATGGTAGATTTGAAGGCTTTGGGTATAAGAATGGAAGTGGGAAAGCTATTTATTATGCAGATGATATTTTGCTTTTTTTTTTTATAAGCTGCATAAACATATCAAACAAGTTATGCGGATTATTAAGGGATTTGGCTCTTTGTCAGGATTTAAAATAAATAGGAATAAGTCCTGTTTCTTGCAGTTAGAAATAGAAGCAGAAATAGAAATCAGAGAACTTCAAGTAATAAAATATCCTGACTCATTTAAATACAGTGGTCCCTCAACATACGATGTAATTCGTTCCAAACGACCCATTGTTTGTCGAATCCATCGTATGTTGAGGGATCCGTGCAATGTAAAGTATAGGAAGTTACACTCACCTGTCCCCGCCGTTCCGGACCGCGTTCTCACCGCTCCCGATGCTGTCCCAGGGGCTCCAGATGCTGTCCCGCTGCTCCGGTGTCTTCTTCGGGATCCTCCGGCTTCTTCCGCATCTTCTGCAGGGTCCAGGCCTCGCTTTCTGGTGACGTTATTACGTTGCTGCGCCGGCACGGCGTGCGCACTGACATAATTACGACGCCGGAAAGCGAGGCCCGGACCCTGGAGAAGATACAGAAGACACCGGAGGATCGCGAAGTGGACCTGGAGCAGCGGGGATATGTAAGTGAACCTGTCCGGGATGCTTAAACTGCTATCCGACAGCAGCTTAAGCATTTTGCGCTGTCAGATAGCAGTTAATGCAATGGCCCCGACAGATAAAATCATCGTATGTCGATGCTGACATCGACATGCGATGGCCTCTGAGAGGCCATCATATGTCGATTTTATCATATGTCGGGGCCATCGCATGTCGGGGGGTTACTTTTGGGTATAGAAATGTATGCAAGGATAATTGTAAAACGCAATAAAAAAAATAGAAATATGGCTAAAAATAGTTCTCTCAATGGCCGATCGCATAGCTTTGGTTAATATGGTTGTATCCCCACAAATACTTTACTTTTTGCAGGTGTCTCTCATCTTTATTGGGGCTAAATGGATTAAAGAAATTGACAGTATGGTAAACAAGTTAATTTGGGGGAATAAGAACGTAGGAATGAAATTGAAACATGACATTTAAACAAACAGGATTGGCTATACCAATCTATTCTGGGACTTCTATAAGGAAAGGTTTGGTTATCAGAAAGGTAAACTATTTGATAAAATTGAATCAGGGGGATTAGCACAAGGCTTGGGGAAAAAAAATCACTATTCGACAACAAATAGATACACTATGGATTAAAGTTAAGAAAGAAATTGGAGTTAAGGGCTGCACAAAGCACACTCGGCAATGGAATAATAAAACATTTTCGGAATTTTATAAGATAGAAGATTATGGGTTTTGGGAAAAACACAATATTATGTTAGTTGATCAATTGATTAAAAACAGAAAAATTGTACGTTTAGAAACTTTGCTAGATCAATATCACCTAAATAATTCACAGCAGTATAGAATGAAACAAATGTTTCGCGCCTATGCGGCATCAATGAAAGGGGTATTCCGGGCAAAAACATTTTATAACCTATCCAAAGGATAGAGGATAAGATGTCTGATCGCGGGGGCCCAGCGATCTCCCTGCAGCACGGCCGTCAGGCCCCCTCCCATAGACATGGAGGGGGCGTGACGTCACGTCCCCAGTCCCGGAAATCCAGAGGTTTCCGAAACTAGAGACGCAGTCCCTGCATAGAATGTGGGTGCTGCAGGGAGATCGCGTAGGGGTCCCAGAAGCGGGCCCCCCGCGATCAGAGATCTTATCCCCTATCCTTTGGATAGGGGATGAAATGTTTTTGCCCGGAATATATTGAGTCACACTATATTGTTAATTGGTTATTTACACAAGGTAATAGAAGCACATTTATGTTGTACAAGATATTGTTATAGAAGTAGCACAGAAATGTCACTTTATTAGAAGAGATACGTAGGAAAAGGAGTTGGGGGTTTTCAGAGAAACACAATAGGAACAAATATTAAATAGTCCGCTGAAGGCGTCGGTTAGTCAGCCACATAGAACAACACAGTTTAAGATTGTACACAGATTGCATTAAGTTTAAAGGTAATGAAACAGCTTTTTTGTACTTAATGTGATTTGCCAGAACTTGTCATATGTTCTGGGATTGTAAAGAACTTCAAAAATTGTGGTTAAACATATCAACTAAGATTGAACAATGTGTGAAATGTATACAGTGGTCCCTCAACATACGATGGTAATCCGTTCCAAATGGACCATTGTTTGTTGAAACCATCGTATGTTGAGGGATTCGTGCAATGTATAGTATAGGACAGTGGTCTACAACCTGCGGACCTCCAGATGTTGCAAAACTACAACACCCAGGCTATCCGGGCATGCTGGGAGTTGTAGTTTTGCAACATATGGAGGTCCGCAAGTTGAATACCACTGGTATAGGAAGTTGTACTCACCTGTCCCCACCGCTCCGGACCATCACCGCTGCCCTGAATGTCGCCGTCCATCGCTGTTGCCGCGTACCCGGGGTGTCCCCGACGCTCCGGCAAGGCCTCTGCTTCCCCGGCATCCTCGCTATCCGTCGCCGCCATGACATTGTTACGTGCTCTGCTCCTATTGGATGACAGGACGGCATGCGCAGCGACGTGATGATGATGATGGAGAGCGCCGACAATGCAGGGGATCCGGAAGAGGACGCGCTGGAACCCTGAGGACAGTTAAGTGATCATCACTGGACCACACAGGGCAACGTAAACGGCTAACCGGGGGCAGCTGAAGCAGTCTGCGCTGCCGGGTAGCCGTTTATGCGATGGCCCCGACATACAAAAGCATTGTATGTTGATGCTGCCTTCAACATGCGATGGCCTCTGAGAGTGATCGTATGTTGAAATGATCGTATGTCAGGGCCATCGTATGTCGGGTGGTCACTGTACTTCCATTGGATTCAAAGCTTTTCTTGTTGAATGTCATGAGTACCCTAGATCCCCAAAAAGTGAGTTTCTGCTAAAATTATCATTCACTGGCAAACTATTAATTTTAAAAAACTGGCTGTCTGCAACAGGTTCTTCCTTAACCCCTTAAGGACCATAGACGTGTATACACGTCCAGGCAGGATGCACGTTCCCACACCAGGACGAGTATACACATCCATGGTTCTCGAGATCGCAGCAGGGACTTGGCTGCAACACACAGCCGGGACCCTGCCGCACTGCCAGGGCCAAAGTAAACTTCGGTTCAGGCAGTTTAACCCTTACAGCCGTGGTCAGAAAACCGTGGGCTGTAAGTGTTTTGACGGAGGGAGGGAGCCCTGTCACCCCTGCAGCACCCCGCAGCATGATCGCAGGGTGGTGTGAGTGATCCCCGGCGGGTGGGACCCTGCCGCACTGCCGGGACTGAAGAAAACGTTGGGTCCCGGCAGTTTAACCCTTAAAGCTGCGGTCGGAAGCCCCCTCCCTCTGTCTCTCTCCTGTAGCACCCAGCAACGATCGCAGGGTACTACATGTTACCTGGGCACCTGGGAGGTTTTACAAGGACCCCCAGGTCTGCCCCGGTTATTGCCTGTCAGGACGTGCCAGTGCCAGATTAAGGCTATCTGCAGGAGGGAGCACTTGAGTATGATGCCCCCCCCCCCCCTTCGAGAATAAACCAATCACAGCACAGGTGCAGCCCTCCCCTCCCTAACCGATATTTTTTATTATGTAAAATTGACAACCCATTATACCTCAAAATACAAGACTCTATAAGAAGGGTCTTAAAAGTAGTGGCTCACATCTTAAGTTGATCATTCTTCTATCTGTCCCCATGGTGACATAATGTGTTCCAGTTTTTAAATTCCAAATATCATTCAGTAGTGCCCTAAGTAAAAAAAAAAAAAAAAGTAAAACGATTAATGTTTAAGTCAAAATATTAAAAACAAGACTGCATTTTTAAAAGTAATTAAAACTGATGTTCTTGGCTCACAATTTCTTTGAATTGTGTGAGCCCACCTGCCACGAAAAGGCAACCCATTCAGATAGGGAGGGGATGGTATATACCACGTGGGGGATGGTATACAGCATGCGGGGAGGGAGACGGTACACAGCACGCAGGGAGGGAGACGGTACACAGCACAGCACGCGGGGAGGGAGATGGTACACAGCACAGCACGCGGGGAGGGAGACGGTACACAGCACAGCACGCGGGGAGGGAGACGGTACACAGCACAGCACGCGGGGAGGGAGACGGTACACAGCACAGCACGCAGGGAGGGAGACGGTACACAGCACACGGGAAAGAGATGGTATACAGCACACGGGGAGGAGATGGTATACAGCACACGGGGAGGAGATGGTATACAGCACACGGGGAGGAGATGGTATACAGCACACGGGGAGGAGATGGTATACAGCACACGGGGAGGAGATGGTATACAGCACACAGGAAGGGGATGGTATACAGCACACGGGGAGGGGATGGTATACAGCACACGGGGAGGGTATGGTACACAGCACACACGGAGGGGATGGTACACAGCACACACGGAGGGGATGGTATACAGCACACACGGAGGGGATGGTATACAGCACACACAGAGGGGATGGTATACAGCACATGAGGGCAGGGGCGTACCTAGAGCATTTGGCACCCGGGGCGGACCCTTTGTTTGGCACCCCCCCACCCCCTCCCTCCCCTCCCCCCCCTCCCCCCAGGGGTGGACTGACAACACTCGGGGCCCTCGGACCAAAAAAAAGGCAAGGGCCCCTGCTAGGCTCTGCAGCTCGTCAATCTTCTGCCACGCTCCTATTCCACCCAAATCCCACACACAATAAATTTAAATTTATATATGTAAGAAACACTTTAACATAGGTAAATTTCCATGACCAATAATACTGGTATACAAGGAGTAAATATATACCACCACTCAATAACTGGATAATACCGCCATACTGCATAAAACCACTATATACAGACCAGTATACTATAAAGGATCTGTATACAATATAAGTGATTATATACAGGACCATATGGCGGTAGATATCAGCTGCACACAGGATGTGTACACCATATAAGTGATTACAGTTACATTTTGGGACTCACAATTACGTTTTTTCTGATCAGCGGCATCCTCTTTCCTTTTCTTCTCTGTCCGAATAAGACCGCCATGTGGATCTCTTAATATCTGCAGGAAAAACATGTCAGACTTGGCATATATTCAGTGCCGTCCTCTACACAATCTTTCCATCTATAGGCCCACAAACTGCAATAATTCCCTCTTTGGTGTCCTGCACAGTAAAAGGGCAGGTAGGTAGGTAGGTAGCCAGGTAACCCCCTCTTTCCCATAGGTATGTGCAGAGCTACACCCCCCCCTCTTCCCCATAGGTATGTGCAGAGCTACACCCCCCCTCTTCCCCATAGGTATATGCAGAGCTACACCCCCCTTCCCCAAAAGTATATGCAGAGCTACACCCCGCCCCCCTCTTCCCCATAGGTATATGCAGAGCTACACTCCCCCTTCCCCATAGGTATATGCAGAGCTACACCCCCCTCTCCCTCCCTTTCCCATAGGTATATGCAGAGCACCCCCCCTCTCCCTTCCCTATAGGTATATGCAGGGCACCCCCCCTCCCTCCCTTCCTTATAGGTATATGCAGAGCACCCCCCTCTCCCCCCTTCCCCATAGGTACAGTATATGCAGAGCACCCGCCCTCTCCCCTATAGGTACAGTATATGCAGAGCCCCCCTCTCCCCCCTTCCCTATAGGTACAGTATATGCAGAGCACCCCCCCTCTCCCCCCTTCCCTATAGGTACAGTATATGCAGAGCACCCCCCCTCTCCCCCCTTCCCTATAGGTACAGTATATGCAGAGCACCCCCCCTCTCCCCCCTTCCCTATAGGTACAGTATATGCAGAGCACCCCCCCTCTCCTATAGGTACAGAATATGCAGAGCACCCCCCTCTCCCCCCTTCCCTATAGGTACAGTATATGCAGAGCCTCCCCCCTTCCCTATAAGTATATGCAGAGCACCCCCTTCCCCTATAGGTAAAGGCAGGGTTAAAAATAAATAAGTAAAAAAAGGATGCTCACCTGATATCCCACGCAGCGATCTCCTCAGCTGCAGGGCCCGTGTCTTCTCCCCTCCACAGTACCGGCGCCGGATGAGTGACGTCACCGGCGCCTGTACTGCGTGCTGCTTGGGGGCGGAGGTCACGTCTCCTCTGTGTAGCTGCAGATGCCGCTCACACAGAGAGGACGCCTTCTCCTGTATGTGCGTGTATCGCGCATACAGGAGAAGGCACCGCTGTCTGCTGGGGATCTGGGACGAGTGTCCCGGACCTCAGCAGCGACGGCGGCGGGTTCGTCTGCCCCTGGCACCCCCCTTGAGAGTGGCACCCGGGGCGGGCTGCCCCCCCCCCTTGGTACGCCACTGCATGAGGGGTTATTGTATACAGCACACGGGGAAGAGATGGTATACAGCACACGGGGAGGGGATGGTATACAGCACACGGAGAGGGGATGGTATACAGCACACGGGGAGGGGATGGTATATAGCACACGGGGAGGAGATGGTATACAGCACACAGGAAAGGGATGGTATACAGCACACGGGGAAGGGATGGTATACAGCACACGGGGAAGGGATGGCATACAGCACACGGGAAGGGATGGCATACAGCACACGGGGAAGGGATGGCATACAGCACACGGGGAAGGGATGGTATGCAGCACACGGGGAAGGGATGGTTTACAGCACACGGGGAGGGGATGGTTTACAGCACACGGGGAGGGGATGGTTTACAGCACACGGGGAGGGGATGGTTTACAGCACACGGGGAGGGGATGGTATACAGCACACGGGGAGGGGATGGTATACAGCACACGGGGAGGGGATGGTATACAGCACACGGGGAGGGGATGGTATACAGCACACGGGGAGGGGATGGTATACAGCACACGGGGAGGGGATGGTATACAGCACACGGGGAGGGGAAGGTATACAGCACAAGGGGAGGGAATGGTATACAGCACACAGTGGGGATGGCATACACCACACGGGGAGGGGATGGCATACACCACACGGGGAGGAGATGGTATACAGCACACGGGGAGGAGATGGTATACAGCACACGGGGAAGGGATGGTTTACAGCACATGGGGAGGGGATGGTATACAGCACACGGGGAAGGGATGGTATACAGGACACGGGGAGGAGATGGTATACAGGACACGGGGAGGAGATGGTATACAGGACACGGGGAAGGGATGGTATACAGCACACGGGGAAGGGATGGTTTACAGCACACGGGGAAGGGATGGTTTACAGCACACGGGGAAGGGATGGTTTACAGCACACGGGGAAGGGATGGTTTACAGCACACGGGGAAGGGATGGTTTACAGCACACGGGGAAGGGATGGTTTACAGCACACGGGGAAGGGATGGTTTACAGCACACGGGGAGGGGATGGTTTACAGCACACGGGGAGGGGATGGTTTACAGCACACGGGGAGGGGATGGTATACAGCACACGGGGAGGGGATGGTATACAGCACACGGAGGGGATGGTATACAGCACACGGGGAGGGGATGGTATACAGCACACGGGGAGGGGATGGTATACAGCACACGGGGAGGGGATGGTTTACAGCACACGGGGAGGGGATGGTTTACAGCACACGGGGAAGGGATGGTTTACAGCACACGGGGAGGGGATGGTTTACAGCACACGGGGAGGGGATGGTTTACAGCACACGGGGAGGGGATGGTATACAGCACACGGGGAGGGGATGGTATACAGCACACGGGGAGGGGATGGTATACAGCACACGGGGAGGGGATGGTATACAGCACACGGGGAGGGGATGGTATACAGCACACGGGGAGGGAATGGTATACAGCACACGGGGAGGGGATGGTATACAGCACACGGGGAGGGGATGGTATACAGCACACGGGGAGGAGATGGTATACAGCACACGGGGAGGAGATGGTATACAGCACACGGAGAGGAGATGGTATACAGCACACGGGGAGGAGATGGTATACAGCACACGGGGAGGAGATGGTATACAGCACACGGGAAAGAGATGGTATACAGCACACGGGAAAGAGATGGTATACAGCACACGGGAAAGAGATGGTATACAGCACACGGGGAAGGGATGGTATACAGCACACGGGGAGGGGATGGTATACAGAACATTGGGAGGGGATGGTATACAGCACACATGGAAGGGGAGACGGTATACAGCACACGGGGAAGAGATGGTATACAGCACATGGGAGGGGATGTATACAGCACACAGGGAAGGGATGGTATATAGCACACACGGAGGGGATGGTATACAGCACATGAGGGGTTATTGTATACAGCACATGAGGGGTTATTGTATACAGCACACATGGGGGAGATGGTATACAGCACACATGGGGGAGATGGTATACAGCACACATGGGGGGGATGGTATACAGCACACAGGGAGGGGATGAAATACAGCACACGGGGGAAGAGATGGTATACAGCACACGGGGGAAGAGATGGTATACAGCACACGGGGAGGGGATGGTATACAGCACACGGGGAGGGGATGGTATACAGCACACGGGGAGGGAATGGTATACAGCACACGGGGAGGGGATGGTATACAGCACACGGGGAGGGGATGGTATACAGCACACGGGGAGGAGATGGTATACAGCACACGGGGAGGAGATGGTATACAGCACACGGAGAGGAGATGGTATACAGCACACGGGGAGGAGATGGTATACAGCACACGGGGAGGAGATGGTATACAGCACACGGGAAAGAGATGGTATACAGCACACGGGAAAGAGATGGTATACAGCACACGGGAAAGAGATGGTATACAGCACACGGGGAAGGGATGGTATACAGCACACGGGGAGGGGATGGTATACAGAACATTGGGAGGGGATGGTATACAGCACACATGGAAGGGGAGACGGTATACAGCACACGGGGAAGAGATGGTATACAGCACATGGGAGGGGATGTATACAGCACACAGGGAAGGGATGGTATATAGCACACACGGAGGGGATGGTATACAGCACATGAGGGGTTATTGTATACAGCACATGAGGGGTTATTGTATACAGCACACATGGGGGAGATGGTATACAGCACACATGGGGGAGATGGTATACAGCACACATGGGGGGGATGGTATACAGCACACAGGGAGGGGATGAAATACAGCACACGGGGGAAGAGATGGTATACAGCACACGGGGAGGGGATGGTATACAGCACACGGGGAGGGGATGGTATACAGCACACGGGGAAGGGGATGTTATACAGCACACTAGGAGGGGATGGTATACAGCACACATGGGGGGGAGACGGTATACAGCACACATGGGGGGGAGACGGTATACAGCACATGAGGGGTTATTGTATACAGCACACAAGGATGAGATGGTATACAGCACATGGGGGGTTTTGTATACTGCACATGGGAGGGGGGATGATGGTATAAAGCACAGATTGGATATGAGGGTCACATATCCCCATGTGCGGTATTCTGTGCTCCCCATATTTCAGGCCACAGAAGCAGAGTAAGGGTCCTAGGGAATTACAGGAGACTAGCAGAGCTTACTTGTGGTGCTGGTGCAGCATTAGCATGTTGTTCATGTGATCTGACATCATGTGCCTGCGGCCAGCCTGACTACCTGTGCGTGACCCTCCCCCTGCTCTGAATAAGTTAGGAGGACTTACAAGCAGCCTGTGCTGGACAGTAATTATTACAACATGGAGGCCCCACCGCCCCCTGCTGGAGCATACACCCGGGACTTGTTGTGGGCTGCGCACCAGCAAATCAATTAAGCGGCAGGACCAGCGACATGTCCAGGGTGGGCAGCAGCGGGTCGGGGCCTCCTTCTATCTACTCGGTGCACGGTGCCCGAAGCAGGCGCTCCAGGAGCACCAGTGATGATCCGGCCCTGCCAGAGGCACGTCCTGATATGCTGCCTGCCAGTGTAAAACTAGCAGGAAGCATATAACTGCAATGCTTTAGAATACTAAGTATTCCAAAGCTTAAAAAAAAAAAGTGTAAAAACAATAAGTGTAAAAAAGAGTGTAAAAATTTTTTACAAAAATGTAAAAAAGTTTACAAATTAATAAAAATTAATTAATGAAATAAATATAATGACAAATAAAAATGCATAATGTGTAGGATTACACAGCGCACATCCACAGCATTACATGCTGTGGATGCCCACCAGCAGTCACAATAATGAGCTCCCTGCTGCAGCTGGGTAGCTTTGAGTGTCCACTCATAGGGGCGGATTTCCTACCGGTGGTCATGAGCGGACACACTGAGCTATTCAGCCGCAGCAGTGATCTCGCCCTTGTGACTGCCAGGGGCATCCGTGGTGTGAAGTGTGCTGTAGATGCGCTCTATGTGACACTACACTGCATCCCGTTCATACTGCGTTTCCGCAGTGTTAGAGGTATCCGTCAACATCACAGCAAAAAAAAAAAGTGATGCTGAGGTATACAGTAGCAGCTCCATTTATTTCTGAATGAGACTGCTAGAGTATACATTAGCATACTTTTCTAACATGACGATGGACACCTATACTGCAGAAATGCAGTATGAATGGGGACTATCATCCAACCCCCCCCATTCCAACAAAATTAACTTTTTTTTTACGCCCAGTGATGGATATATTGGCCATGAGTGGGTGCTTATTCCCACAACATGACAGATATATGGATATATCCATCAGTACTTTAACTGTCACAGATAGTCGTGTGTCACTTCTAGCCGACCAAGCACTGATCAGAGCGGTCCCTGGTCCAGTCAATACACTTGTAGGGGTGCGGTATTGTTCTGACAGCCCCGATCTTTTGCAGGCATGGGGTGGGGTCTATAATTCATATAATGATGCCCTGAAAGCCAAAGGGGTTTCCTCTCCTCCTTGGTCCTACACTGATTTTGAAATAATTCTAGCCACACAATAAGTGCTCAACGTACTCACTTTTGCCCTAGGTGAATACTTTAGGGGTGTAGTTTCGAAAATGGGGTCACATCGGGGGGTGCAGTATTGTTCTGACAGCTGGAATGCTTTGCAAGATGAAGTGCGGCCTATAATTTGTATAATGATATCCTGAAAGCTAAATGGTGCTCCTCTCATTTTGGGCCCCTTCATGCGGCCATGCAACCAAATATGGCCTAATCGGTGGTATTACCGAACACGGGACAAACAGCATAATAAAATATGGGGCGCATTTTCTACTTTTCAGATGCAGTGTACAACAAATATGTCCCACAAATGATGCATTTGTGGGGAAAAAAAGAAAATGTAAATTTTTCCACTGACTTTGTAACCATTCCAGCCATACAAAAAGGACTCAAAGTACTCACTTTTGGTCTAGGTGAATACTTTAGGGGGTGTAGTTTCCAAAATGGGGTCACTTGTGGGGGTTCTGAATGGTTCTGGCAGCTAAAACCCTTTACAGTCATGAAGTGCGGCCAATAATCCGTTCGGCCTAAAATGATGCCTTGAAAGCCAAATGGCGCTCCTCTCCTTCTGGGTCCTACCACGTGGCCAAGGAACCAAATATGGCCTAAGAGGGATATTTCCAAACACAGGCTGAGCCGCTCAATAAAATATAGGGTGCATTTCTTTCAATATCAGTAGCGATGTACAAAAAATATGTTCCACAAATGATGCATTTGTGAAAAAAAGCTAATTTCAAATTTTCAACACTGACTTTGTAATAATTCCTAACTATAGTGTTAAAATACTCACTGTACCCCCTAGTGAATACCTTGAGGGGTCTAGTTTTTAAAATGGGGTCATTTGGGAAGGGGGGGGTTCCTATGTTCTACCACCTTCAAATTTCTGCAAACCTTGCATAGCACATAAAAAAAAGATGTACTTTTCAAAATGTCATGTTAAATTGAAAGGCTTTTAATTCATTTAAAATGTTAATTATAAACAAAAGAAATGCTTTCAAAATAAAAGTAGACATCTGAAAGTATAAGTTTCATAAACTATTTGGTCAGAAAGTATAAAAATATGCAACCGATTAGTGTTGAAATAGCAAAAAATCGTTATTTTAAAAAGAAAATTCATGATTGTTTGCATTGTAAAAAAACAAAAAAAACAAATGATGTCGGCTTACTTTTACTATGTACATGAAGGACAACTTGTGACAAAAAAACATTGTCAGAATTATTGTGATTGGCAAAACTTTACCAGAGTTATTCTCTAATAAAGTCAGACATCACCGATTTGAAAAAACAGGCCTGGTCTTTCAGGGGCGTACAGGTTTACTTGTACTGGTCCTTAAGGGGTTAAAAATGTGGGAGGTGGAAGTAGAAAAAGTAAAAAATATGGAAAAATTTTATGCTAAATCGGCTAAATCACTGGCTCAAAAAAATATTCTTTTTTTTTTTTCTCGTGTTGCTGGGGGTTAGGGGGAGAGGGGTTTTGTTAGAAATAAACTTTGTATAATGGTTATTGGTTTTATTGATGTACAAATGTGGAAAACTAATGCTGGTATAGTTTATATATTACTTATATGTGTAATGTTGATTGTATAACTGTAAAACTGTGTTTCTTTTTTAAATAAAATTAACATAATAAAAAAAAAAAAATAAATAAAAAAAAAAATGAAGCAGCCTGTAACCATTCCAGCCATACAAAAAGGACTCAAAGTACTCACTTTTGGTCTAGGTGAATACTTTAGGGGGTGTAGTTTCCAAAGTGGGGTCACTTGTGGGGGTTCTGACCCTTTTTTTTGGCCTTAAAGACCATTTTTTTTTCCTCCTTGCCTTTTTTTATATATATTTATATTTTTTAACAAGTTTCATATTAAAAAAATGAAACAGGGAGTAAAGGTAAGTACGGAAAAAACAACGAGATGATCCAACGTAGATAATTCTAAAATATCACTTTATTGGAAAAAAAAAAAAAAAAAAAAAAAAAAAAAGATTCCCACATGTCCTCACTTGTCTGCTATACATAATATTGTACAAAAAAATATCTGCCCTTACCATATATGCATTCCAACTAAAATTCCATTCTCAATGAGGGTGGCAGAATTGTCTCACACCCAGCACCTACTATAAGCAATATTATTTCTTCATGTCATACTGTCAGTCCACTTAAGGACGCAGCCCATTTTTACCTCTAGGACGAAGCCCTTTTTTGCAAATCTGACCACTGTCACTTTAAACATTAATAACGCTGGGATGCTTTTACTTATTCTGATTCTGAGAATGTTTTTTCGAGACATATTCTACTTTAACATAGTGGTAAATTTTTGTGGTAACTTGCATCCTTTCTTGCTGAAAAATCCCCAAATTTGATGAAAAAAATTTAAAATTTTGCATTTTTCTAACTTTGAAGCTCTCTGCTTGTAAGGAAAATGGATATTCCAAATATTTTTTTTTTTGGGATTCACATATACAATATGTCTACTTTATGATTGCATCATAAAATTGACGAGTTTTTACTTTTGGAAGACACCAGAGGGCTTCAAAGTTCAGCAGCAATTTTCCAATATTTCACAACATTTTCAAACTCACTATTTTTCAGGGACCAGTTCAGGTTTGAAGTGGATTTGAAGGGTCTTCATATTAGAAATACCCCACAAATGAACCCATTATAAAAACTGCACCCCCAAAGTATTCAAAATGACATTCAGTAAGTGTTTTAACCCTTTAGGTGTTTCACAGGAAAAGCAGCAAAGTGAAGGAGAAAATTCAAAATCTTAATTTTTTTACAGTCACATGTTCTTGTAGACCCAATTTTTGAATTTTTACAAGGGGTAAAAATGTATACTTGTATGTGTAACCCAATTTCTCTCGAGTAAGGACATATCCCATATGTCTATGTAAAGTGTTCGGCGGGCGCAGTAGAGGGCTCAGAAGCGAAGGAGCGACAAGGGGATTTTGGAGAGTACGTTTTTCTGAAATGGTTTTTGGGGGGCATGTCGCATTTAGGAAGTCCCTATGGTGCCAGAGCAGCAAAAAAAATAAAAAATAAAAACACATGGCATTTTTAAAGGGTTAATAGCAGAAAAGACCCCCCAAAATTAGTAACCCCATCTCTTCTGAGTATGGAAGTACCCCATAAGTGGACCTGAAGTGCACTGCGGACGAACTACAATGCTCAGAAGAGAAGGAGTCATATTTGGCTTTTTGAGAGAAAATTTTGCTCAGGGGGCAAGTTGCATTTAGGAAGCCCCTATGGTGCCAGGACAGCAAAAAAAAAAAACAACAACACATGGCATACCATTTTGGAAACTAGACCCCTCATAGAATGTAATGAGGGGTACAGTGAGTATTTACCCCCCCCCCCCCACTGGTGTCTGACAGATCTTTAGAACAGTGGGCTGTGCAAAATTTTTCATTTTCACGGACCACTGTTCCAAAGATCCGTCAGACACCTGTGGGGTGTAAATTCTCACTGCACCCCTTATTACATTCCAAAATGGGGTCACATGTGGGTGTGTTTTTTTTTTTGCGTTTGTCAGAACCGCTGTAACAATCAGCCACCCCTGTGCAAATCACCTCAAATGTACATGGCGCACTCTCCCTTCTAGGCCTTGTTGTGTGCCCCCAGAGCACTTTGTGCCCACATATGGGGTATCTCCGTACTCGGGAGAAATTGCGTTACAAGTTTTGGGGGGCATTTTTCCCTTTTACCTCTTGTGAAAATGAAAAGTATAGGGCAACACCAGCATGTTAGTGTAAAAAAGTTTATTTTTTTACACTAACATGCTGGTGTAGACCCCAACTGTTCCTTTTCATAAGGGGTAAAAGGATAAAAAGCCCCCCAAAATTTGTTAGGTAATTTCTCCAGAGTATGGCGATACCACATATGTGACCCTATACTGTTGCCTTGAAATACAACAGGGCTCCAAAGTGAGAGCGCCATGTGCATTTGGGCCTGAATTAGGGACTTTCATGGGGTGGACATAGGGATATTCTATGCCAGTGATTCCCAAACAGGGTGCCTCCAGCTGTTGTAAAACTCCCAGCATGCTTGGACAGTCAATTGCTGTCCAGAATTGCTGGGAGGCTCCATCTTAGAAACACTGCCGTACAATATGTTTTTAATTTTTATTGGGGAAGGGGGGTGGTAGGGGGGGCAGTGTACGTGTGTATATGTAGTGTGATTGGCTGAGTGCAGTATGACACGCTGACCCCCGGCTACCAGGAAGAGGATCGTGGTGGAGGCCAGAGCGGGTTACCAGAGGCACCGGGGGAGTGACGGAAGGTATGTACCTTTTTATTTTTTTACTGCCGGCAGTAAGATGGGCAATTTTCTCATCCCGGAGTACTCCTTTAATGCCCGTTTTCCTGCAGGTCTCAATTTTTGTAGTGAATTCCTGTTATATTATTAAATGTAATTTATGCTGTTAAATTATTGTTCCATATCAGTATTTACTATTTTCATAGTGTTTCTGCTCATCAGTTTTGCCTTTTATTACATTCTCATTGGTGACGTGTTTATTTCCCTGTGTGCTGTTGCCTTGGGTGGGTAACACCTACAAAACAAAACTTTTTCATTTTGTTTTAAATTAAGCATTTTCCTGTTTCCAGACAGCCATGACGAGAGATGAACAAATCAAATATGATGAATCCAAATTCGTTCAGAATCTCAGGAAAAATGTGAATGTGAATATCGCAGCGATTCGCTTCATTAAACTCCATTTAGTGTGGTCCAGGCTCCAGGGTATCTAAAATGGTGGATCCACATGTCAGGACATGGGGCAAGGTATTCTGGAAAGGCAGGTGCAAGGGTAGGCGGGATGACCCTGAATCACATGCAGCTTATCAGCAGCCAGTCACCCCTGTGATGTCACAGCACTATATAATCGGCAGCCATATTCTGGCCAGTCACTTCATCCTTTCACTGCAGAGAGATAGGACAGACAGCGCTGTGTGTTACACAGAAAAGCTTTTTCCAGCAGCGTTTCACCTCCTAGTCACGTCAGCGTTCTGTTGGAAAGAGAGCAGTGCGTTTTTCACAGAAAATAATTTTTACTGCAGCGATTAACCTCCCAGTCACTGTCTACAGCATTGTATTACAGAGAGGGGAAGAGAGCTGTGTGTTGGCTCAGCTGGAGAAACGTTAGCAGAGGAGGGAGGAATATGTTTTGAGGGCAAGTCTGTGTCTTTGTCCCACAACAAATGGTCTGCTTGTTATACTAGTCTGTAGACTGTATAATACATACACAGCAGTCCCTTCCCAATTGTCTTTGAGAGAGAAAGTGCAATTTTAGGTTTAGTACACAGCGACTGTGTGCTGCAGCACTGTTGTGTATTTCTGGTGTTGTACACAAATACTTTAAGCATACTGTAGGGCATTTTTCTGCCCTCATAAGTGCATACCACATACCTACATCTAAGTGGTGTACTATTTTGTACCCGTGAAACTCTCAAGGGCCTAGTTACTGTAGTGAAGTAGTGATGAGGAGAGTAACGTGGGACATGGTGTTGTCAGTGTTCAGGCTCCTGAAGCAGACACCTGAGAAGGACATCAGTGACATGCAGACACTTGTCGATGATAATGAAGCCCATCCCAATTGGGAGCCGGGTGCCGAAGAGGCTTCATCATCATCAGGCGAAGAGAGTTGCAGGTTGCTTGTGAGGCAGCAGCTGAGCCAGCAAGGTGGTAGCATGGTTGGCAGTCAGCATGGTGGCAGAAGTGGAGATTCTGAAGCCAAACGTGCCAGGGGAGACCACCTGCATCATGGCAGCCTACCTTCCTGGGAGGTAGCGGAACATGGGTTCCTGGAGACAGTGGCACTAGCAGTCAATTAGTGCGGAAAATCAGCTACTCGGCGGTGTGGCAGTTTGTCATCAAGCATTTGGAGGAGGTTAACAAAGCCACATGCAAGATGTGTTGGCAGAAGGTGAAGCGTGGCCAGGGTCCCAATGTTGGCACCATGGCCCTGCGTAAACATATGCTGTGCCACCATAAAACAGCCTGGGAGAACCGTGGCTCTGATGTGGTGGTCTAGCCTGCTGCATCACTCAGTGACACGCTGCTCCCTCTGTCAGCCAGCCAAGGCTTCACCACCTCAGCCGAAGGGAGCCGTGTGTCTTACCCTCCTTCTGTCGCTCCAGATGCTCCTGCTCCTCCTACTTTGAGTCAGTCATTCCACCAGCAATCCATCAGCGAAGCCATGTCAAAGACACAACAGTATGCGCCCACTCTTCCATCGGCGCAGAAGCTGAATGTACTCCTGTCCAAATTGCTGGTGCTGCAGTCCCTCCCTTTTCAGAGAACTGATGGTTTGTGCCAAGCTGAAGTGGAGAGTCCCAAGCCGTCAGTTATTTGCAAAGAAGGCAGTACCAGCCCTGCACAATTTTGTGGAAGAGAAGGTGGGCCAGTCCTTGAGCCTGTGGGAGTGTACCAAAGAGCACAGCAGCGCCGACGTGTGGAGCTGTAACTATGGTCAGGGACAATGCATGTCCTTTAAGGCCCACTGGGTAAATGTGGTTCCTGCACAGCCACAACACCAACTTGGACAGGTCACTCCGTTTCCTCCTCCACGCTCTCAGGCCATTGGTCCTGTGACAGTGTGCGACTCAGCCTCCTCATCCTCCACCGTGTCCTCAGCCTCCACTGCACAGACAAGTCTCAGTGCCCCTTCAGCATACCATGTGTGCAGGGCACGGTGTTGTCACGTTGTTCTTCACAGTCATTCATAAAGAAATCGGAGCATGGCTTACTCCACAAAAACTGGAAATTGTAACCATGGTGACTGACATCGGGAAGAACATCTTGTCTGCGCTGCGACAAGGAAGGCTGAGCCGTGTGCCCTGTATGGCACACGTGCTCAGTCTGGTTTTCAAGCATTTCCTGGAGTGTTCCCCCAATTTGCAAGACATCCTAAAAATGAGAAGGAAACTTTGCATGCACTTCAGCCACTCAGACACCGCAAAGCACACCCTCCTTGAGCTGCAGCGTCAGAACGGTATCCGCCAACATAGTCTGATTTGCGACGTTTCCACATGTTTGAATTCCACCCTCCATATGTTGGACAGACTATAGGAACAGAGAAAAGCCATCACTGATTTCTTGATTCCCCTGTGTCATACATGACAGCTGCCGTTTGCTCAGCCTTTTGAGGAAGCCACATTATTAGTCAGTCGCCAGGATTTCAGGATGAACAAAGTCATTCCACTGATTCATTTCCTACAACACGTGTTGGAAATGATGGCTGGTCAGGGCACTGGAGATGTGTGGTGACTACATCTCACGGTCACATGAGCCCTGTGGGGGCTGAACTGGGGGAGGGGCACAGTGGAGCACAGTTTAGGTTTTGGGAAATTGGCTGTTTTTCTAGTCATCTGATAGGAGAGGAGGAGCAGGAGCAGCCAGAGGAGCTAGAGGGTTATGAGGAAGGCAAGACAGAGGACCCAGACACACCGTGACAGTATGCAGT
The DNA here is from genome assembly GCF_029499605.1 of Hyla sarda. NCBI lineage: Eukaryota > Metazoa > Chordata > Amphibia > Anura > Hylidae > Hyla > Hyla sarda. The sequence continues at coordinate 281,958,192 of NC_079194.1, read as the reverse complement.
GGAGATGGAGGCAGCGAGTCCCTCTGAGTCACTTGCACAAATAGCACGATGCATGCTAACTTGCTTGCATAGTGACCGCCGAATTGTCACCTATTGGCAGCAGGATGACTTCTGGCTCTCCACCTTATTGGACTCTCGCTTCCGGCACAAAATGGGGGCTTTTTTTTTTACACCCACTGAGAGGGAGGACAAACTGACCTACTACAGAGATATCCTACGTAGTCAGTTGGCTGATGCCTATCGGCGCCATCATCCCTCCTCTCGCAGGCGGCCCTCTGCGCTCACCTTCCACTGCCATGGCTGCTGGGGAGGGGTGGGGTGACAGGAGCAGTACCAGCTCCATCAGCAGCAGCCCGAGTCTACAGTCGCTGATGAGTACCTTTCTTCACCCGCATAGTGAAGCAACTCATCAGCAGAAGGTAGACCTGGAGCAGGAACTGAACCAGCAGGTGGTGGCATATCTTGACATGCCAATGCCAACACACCTTGAAGAGCCACTGGACTTCTGGGCAGCCATACTTGATTTGTGGCCTCATCTAGCAGAGTTTGCTCTGGAAAAGCTGTCCTGCCCGGCCAGTAGTGTGCCATCAGAGCAGGTGTTTAGTGCGTCGGAGGCCATAGTAACCCGAAGGAGAACTCGTGTGTCCACGAAAAAATGTGGAGAGACTGACCTTTGTGAAGATGAATCAGGCATGGATCAGCCAGGATTTCAACCCACCAATGGCTGATGCATCAGAGTAGATTGACCATGGTGCCACACCAACACTTTACAAATATGGATAGTGCCAAACATATTTAAGGCACTGCTCCCCAGTTACAAACATTCCTCCACATCAGACCTTTTTTCACCCACCTTCGTCACCAGGTACTGGTATTGCCACCCACCACACTGAGTCACTTTCAGGACTCCTGATGCTGCTGCTGCCACCTCAAGGCTGTGTCATTCAGCCACTATATGTTCTACTCATGCTGCCGCCAACTCCAGGCTGTGCTCTGCAGCCACTATATGCTCTGCTCATGCTGCCGCCAACTCCAGGCTGCACCATTCAGCCACTATCTAGTCTCCACATGCTTCTGCCACCTCCAGGCTGTGTCATTCAGCCACTATACGTTCTTCTCATGCTTCTGTCTCCTCCAGGCTGTGTCATTAAGCCACGATATGGTCTCCTCCTGTGCCGCCACCTCCACGCTGTGTCATTCAGCCACTATATGTTCTACTCATGCTGCTGCCAACTCCAGGCTGTGTCATTCAGCCACTATATGGTCTCCTCATGCTTCCGCCACCTCCAGGCTGTGTCATTCAGCCACTATATGGTTTACTCATGCTTCTGGGCCTTGGAGATTACCTAAAAAATTTTATGGTAGCACTAGCTACCATAAGATTTAAATGTAAATTTGAAAATTCATCTTTTAATCTTGGGGATTGTGAGGCCCTATGGTCTTCCTTATGCTGCCGCCAACTCCAGGCTTTTTCATTCCGCCACTAAATGGTCTATTCTTGCTGCCGCCAATTCCAGGCTGAGTCATTCTGCCAGATTATGGTCTCCTCATGCTGCTGCCACCTCTAGGCTCTGTCATTGTGCCGCATTGTGACTCCTTGTTAGATTGGGTTTTGTGGTCATACAGTATTTGTTAAAAGTAAACGCCGGGACATTGAACTTGGAATCTAGTATAAATCTTAAATTTAAATTTATAAAAATCTATGTCATCTTTTCAAGACTGAGGCCCTATGGTCTTTGACATCATATTACCTGTGGAATTATCATAAGAATCCAATTAAACAGTTTGGAGCGATAACAATTAACCTTAACTGATTAAATGAAACAATGAAACATTTGCACGTTCACAGTCAGGGGGGCGCTGAGTGGCAGGGGCTGTAACAGGTGGTATCTCGCCTGGCGGAGGACCGCCATCTCGATGCTTACCAGAATGGGTAATCAAAAAATTAAAATAAATTAAAAATCTGCCACATCCAGACGCTCTGCGGCAGGGATTCTAAAAGTGATGCCTGTAATATGCATTTCATACTGTTTTTAAATGTTTTTCTGCCTCTGGCACTGGGTGCCTTGAATGTGTACAAGGCATTATGAAATCTGAGGATTACAAACAGATTTTGGGTCGCACCGTACAGCCCAGTGTCAGAAAGCTGGGTTTACCTCTGAGATCTTGGGTCTTCTAGCAGGACAATGACCCCCAACATATGTCAAAAAGTACTCAAAAATTTATGGTAAAGTGCTGGAGAGTTCTGAAGTGGGCAGCATTGAACACCTGTGAAGAGATCTTAAAATTGCTGTTGGGAAAAGGCACCCTTCCAATAAGAGAGACCTGGAGCAGTTTGCAAAGGAAGAGTGGTCCAACATTCCGGCTGAGAGGTGTAATTGATGTTTATAGGAAGCGACCGATTTCAGTTACTTTTTCCAAAGGGTGTGCAACCAAATATTAAGTTAAGGGTGCCAATAATTTTGTCCAGCCCATTTTTGGAGTTTGGTGTGACATTATGTCCAATTTGCTTTTTTTTCCCTCCCTTTTTTGATTTAGTTGCATAGTTCCAATACACAAAAAAGGAATAAACATCTGTATAGCAAAACATGTGTTACTGCAATCCTTTTCTGTGAGAAATACTTCATTTTCTTGAAAAATTTCAGGGGTGCCAACATTTAGGGCCATGACTGTATCTTATAAATTTTGGCTACTAGTAGTCATATTTCGGGCTGTATAACAGCTAGAGATATGATCTTGGGCTTTCAAACAAGACCAAGATCACATGTCTAGTTGCAACCTAGCCTGAGATACAGTCCCTAGAAGCAAGTTAGGAAATGACAAGAACACATATGTAGCTGTCACAGAATACAGCACTTCAGTGGGCAGTATCTTCGGCTGGATTATCCTAAATGAAAAAAAATAGAAGAATTCTCGGGATGTGCACATAAAACGTAACTTTTACTATTGTATATATATTAAAAGGTATATTTTTCTTAGTGTAGGTTAATGATATTTGCACGGTGGCAAAGCAAAAATAATAGAGTATACGCTGACTCGGTGTGGCTGGGCCCAGCCACGCACGGTACCGCAAATGACTGTTAAAAGAAAACAGTATCAAAGCTCATAGAATTATACCACCAACGCATTTCTACCACCAGTCTCGGTAGTGTCTTCAGGGAGGTAAATATAATGTAAACCGTCGTAACTCACCAAGTAGCCCAAATGTCATACAATGGAGCCACAAGCTATGCAAATAAGCAACTGCACTGCAAACATATTATTTAACAATGTAGGGAAGCCTGATTAATATCATTTCCATTAGTTGCTTTATAAATCATTGCCCAAAGACCTAAAAAAACAGAAACATGTATCATGCCAATAATAAGGCTAGGTGTGCACTGTAGCGGTCCTGTAGAGAAATAAAAAGAAGCACATGGGCATTTTCTCCCCGGGCTGATTTATTCAGATGCCACTGGTATAGGTCACTTAAAAAAGGAAATGAAGAAAGTCCACTCACAATTTTTCCTGTGGAAAGAAGACATCTATAGGTCTGTACAGCGACAGTCCTTGTACTCACGGTTACTGTGGTAATACAGCAGAACGACATGAGACACCTGCATCCAGCAGGGAGCCGAGGATTACCAGCTTTCGCGGGTTCCAGCGAGCGTGTGGCGTCTGACCTCACATCCGCTCCTAGTCTCGACTAAACATGCACTTGACCCCGCCCCTGGTCGACGCAAACACAGAGGACGTGTGTAGTTTTGCACGTCAGAGCCCGCGCTGGTTAGAATCGCAGTCCGGAGCGCTAATGTGACAAGAATATGAGTAATAGACAGGTAGGTCTAAAGCCAAGGCACAACATCAACACAAGCCATGGTGCAACATGCACCGGGTTCGATTCCCTCTCATTCCCAAATATAAACTCTTAATTATTTGATAGAGTAATAGAATTAAATAAGTTTAAATAAGGCATACAGGCATTTCAACAACACAGGGGATATCCAATGACACTGAAGCATATGTGACATTTACAAAAATAATATAATTATCTGTATTCGATTTTTTGGGGATTTTAGATATTCATCAAAGGCAGGGACGACAAATATATACATTTTGGGAGTATAGAAAGAATAAATTGGGGAAGGGAGGTATGGTTATACGGTGGATTATAATAAATTTAGAATTTTATAATGAGTGTATAGGGTGAACTGGGTTCCATGTGGCCTGTGGGAGGGATGTTCACTATTTAAAGTGGGGGAGGGATATAGATATGGCTCTAAGGGATACTAAACTAGCCCTATAAGTCCCTATAGAGGGCCCTGAAGCCTAGGCGGGGTGGCCGCCCTAAAAAGGGCGGTCCCGCACGGGAACCTCCTGTAACCTCCTACACTAATACCTGGATAAAAGGTAATAACCACTAGCTCCTATATCGTTTGTATTAACAAAAACAATATAGGTCTTTTATTTACATTTGAAACACAGCAACAAACCCTTAATTTTTTGGATTTAAGTATCATGAGGGATCGTGACGACACACTCCAGAGTACTATCTATCGCAAAACTACCTCTATTAACAGTCTCCTGAGGTGGGAAAGCTGTCACCCGGGACCCCTTAAAAGGGGTATCCCCAAGGGAGTTTTTACGCCTCAGGAGGAACTGTTCACGCCCCGAGGACTATCAGAAAGAAGCACAGAACAAGACAGGGGATATCCGCGTTTCCAAGACAGGGGATATCCGCAGTATATCTTGAATAAAGCCATCAGAGAAGCCTCTATGACACCTATGAGAACTTTTGACTCCAAAACGAAGCATTGACACTTCCAGAGCTCAACCAGTAGCTAGAATCATAGGCACGTATGACAAATTAGCGAACCCCATACGTAACATAATTATGAAACACTGGGACATTCTAAAAATAGACCCCGATCTACAATAAATCATTGGCAATACTCCGCAGATTACATATAGACGAGGCCGTAGTCTTGGCGACTTGCTTGTTCACAGTCATCTTCAACAAACCGGCTGTAGTACACAGAACTGGCTGGGTCACTTAGCACCCACCAAAGGGTGCTATAAATGTGGACACTGCTTGGACTGTCAACATGTTACTAAAACAAACATCTTACCCCATCAAACTGAATCCATAGTAATGCAACATTTTATTAACTGTTCAACCAGGGCGGTTATTTATCTTGCTGTCTGCTCTTGCCCTCTTTCATATGTAGGGAAAACAAGCAGAGAATTCAAGAAAAAGGGTCCTAGAATATGTTGGGGATATTAGAAATCACTGTGATACCTCTGTCACAAATCATATCAACAAACATGAACAGAGGAGATATAGGACAGTTATTCTTTATAGGTATCGAGAGAGTTACTACTTCAGAAAGAAGGGGAAACGTGGACCGCATTCTATTACAGAAGGAATGTCGGTGGTTACACAGACTAAACACAGTAGCCCCTAGGGGCCTAAATGAGCACATACAATTTGAGTGCTTTCTGTAAAATAGGGTTTCCGTGTGGTCTCGCCTTATAATGACCATTCAGGTCATTTTTCGGGCGGCCACCCCGCCTAGGCTTCAGAGCCCTCTATAGGGACTTATAGGGCTAGTTTAGTATCCCTTAGAGCCATCTCTATATCCCTCCCCCACTTTAAATAGTGAACATCCCTCCCACAGGCGGAGGCCACATGGAACCCCGTTCACCCTATAAACTCATTATAAAATTCAAAATTTTTTATAATCCACCATATAACCATACCTACATTCCCCAATTTATTCTTTCTATACTTCCAAAATTTATATATTTGTCATCCCTGCCTTTGATGAATATCTAAAATCCCCAAAAAATCCAAATTAATACAGATAATTATCTTATTTTTGTAAATGTCACATATGCTTCAGTGTCATTGGATATCCCGTGTTGTTGAAATGCCTGTATGCCTTATTTAATTCTATTACTCTATCAAATAATTAAGAGTTTATATTTGGGAATGAGAGGGAATCGAACCCGATGCACGTCACACCATGGCTTGTGTTGTTGTTGTGCTTTGGCTTTAGACCTACCTGTCTATTACTCATATTCTTGTCACATTAGCGCTCCGGACTGCGATTCTAACCAGCGCGGGCTCTGACGTGCAAAACTACACACGCCCTCTGTGTTTGCGTCGAGCGGGGGGCGGGGCCAAGCGCATATTTAGTCGCGACTAGGAGCCGATGTGACGTCAGACACCACACGCTCGCTGGAACCCGCGAAAGAGCTGGTAATCCCAGGCTTCCTGCAGGTGTCTCATGTCGTTCTGCTGTATTACCACAGGAACCGTGAGTACAAGGACTGTCGCTGTACAGACCTATAGATGTCTTCTTTCCACAGGAAAAATTGTGAGTGGACTTTATTTCCTTTTTTAGGTGACCTATACCAGTGGAATCTGAATAAATCAGCCCAGGGAGAAAATGCCCATGTGCTTCTTTTTATTTCTCTACAGGACCGCTACAGTGCAGACCTAGCCTTATGATTGACATGATACATGTTTCTGTTTTTTTAAGTCTTTGGGCAATGATTTATAAAGCAACTAGTGGAAGTGATATTAATCAGGCTTCCCTACATTGTTAAATAATATGTTTGTAGTGCAGTTGCTTATTTGCATATCTTGTGGTTCCATTGTATGACATTTGGGCTACTTGATGAGTTACGACGGTTTACATTATATTTACCTCCCTGAAGACACTACCGAGACTGGTGGTAGAAACGCGTTGGTGGTATAATTCTATGAGCTTTGATACGGTTTTCTTTTAACAGTCATTTGCAGTACCGTGTGTGGCTGGGCCCAGCCACACCGAGTCAGCGTATACTCTTATTTTTGCTTTGCCACCGTGCAAATATCATTAACCTACACTAAGAAAAATATACCTTTTAATATATATACAATAGTAAAAGTTACGTTTTATGTGCACATCCCAAGAATTCTTCTATTTTTTTCATCAATATTGCTGGATGATTTTGGCATTGAATCTGGTGGCCTACGCAAGACCACCTATACCTATTCTTACATCATTGATACTGGATTATCCTAGTCATGTTTTTTTTAAGGGGTACTCCACTAAAAAGTTTTTTTTTTTTTTATCAACTGGTGCCAGAACGTTAAACAGATTTGTAAATTACTTCTATTAAAAAAAATCTTAATCCTTCCGGTTTAAGAGGAGGATAGGTTTTCTATGAGGATTTGCTCCTACTCTGGACAGTTCCTAAAATGTACAGAGGTGTCAGCAGAGAGCACTGCGGTCAGACAAAAAAGGAAATTAAAAAAGAAAAGAACTTCCTGTGGATCATACAGCAGCTGATAAGTAATGGAAGGATTAATATTTTTATAAGTAATTCTTATATAAAGAGACAAATTTCAACAGACGGGTAAGTGATAACTTGTACCCTATTGCCAGATTGGTATATAGGTCCCTTGGTGAAAAATATACAATATAATGTAAAGGAGAAAATCAGCAATTAGGCTTAAATAATAGAAATATAATTTTTTACTTGGATACAAAAATTGTACAAAAGTGTTGACTCAAGGGAAGGGGCTGAGGATACAGGTGAGTGCCTACACTGGTGACCCTACCCATCTAGGTGGAACTCTCCTATAAGTGTGGATGGGAACAAGGGACAGGTATACAATTATACAAATATAGTTCAGTAAACCTCTCTTGCCATGGCATTTTGCCCTTTGGGGTATCAGGGCTCATTGGGGAGTGAGAGGATACCACATATATACATAAAGAGCAGATGTTAGTATAAAAGATAACAGACCAACTTGAATGATACAAGGATAAGTAGATGGTGTAACGTCAATGGGTAAGTAAGTGTCTCAGCTGGTCAGAAAGAATGCAAGTCACTATCAATGTGATATCAGTGTACTGACTAACATAAGAAAAGAAGTTAATGATAGCAATAATATACAGCATAGAACAATAGAATAAAAAAAGAAAGGAACTATTGCCTATCAATAAATTTTGCGTATATTTAAAATCCGCCTCCTGGGGAATGTTCCTGACTGCACAAAGCATAAGAGTGCGGTGTCCCTCTCTATGGAGACCAATAGGACAAAAAGCCCCTGTAAATAAATGTAGAGTGTTCAGATGGTAAAGCGCCACCCTTAATAACTAATAACTCTAGATAGAGATGCAGACCGATACATTGAGAGCTTCAGCAGACGGATATAAAACAAAGACCAGCATTTAAATGAGACTGCAGAAGGAAGGAGGCAGCCCGAAATAAGCCATGGTAAGCTTATTGCATGAATGAACGATGCTTGCTGCCGGTGGACCAGTAATTTCTGCCGGTGGACCAGTAATTTCTGCCGGTGAGCCCAGAGACACTGCTGTTTCTACAATTTAGGCTTAGTAGTTGAGCGAACACCTTTGGCAAGTCTGCTTTATAGGAAACGCAGCTGTAACCACTAAGATAATAGGTTAAATCCTGGCGGTTTAAAGCATACATGTCATTTCAGATAAATTTTTCATTAACTATAGATTCTATGATGACTCCTATACACTAAAAACACACAGAAAAGGCTTTCCAGCTCTCCCATGACTCTATAATATTCTATTAAAGGGTACCACATCAAAAAAATTTTGATATATTATAGATTAACGTATGCAGAATAACTTTACAATTGCATGTTATTAAAAAATATGCTTCTTTTCTATTTCATTTTCCACTTTGAAGAAATGACCACTAGGGGTCTCCCTACCAGTCCTGGCAGCAAGCATTTCAGACTCATGCTGGAGTCCTAAACACTACGAGCTGCCAGTCTGCTTTGTTCAAAAAGGAGAACACTCAGAGCTGCCAGCCTGCTTTGTTCACAGCCTGTTTGGCTGTGAACAAAGCAGGCTGGCAGCTCTGAGTGTTTAGGACTCCAGCATGAGTCAGAAATGCTTGCCGACAGGACTGATCGGGAAAAATACAATAGAAAGAAGCATATTTTCATTAACATGCTATTGGAAAGTTATTCAACATTCATTAATCTAAAATATATCAAAAGTTTATTTGATGAGAGGTACCCTTTAAATAGAGAGTACTAGACAGTCTAACCTATGAACGCAGCCTTGGGGTGATGAGAGATATTATACACTATAGGCTCCTGGAATCGTGCTGTCTGTCTCTCTCCTTAGACTTGTGTGGATAGCTGTAAACTAATACTTTTCAGAGTTATCAGAATTATTCATTAGTTTTTGATTTACGCAACCAGTGATTTAGTGGCCATTAATTAAAGGGGTTATCTAGGATTAGAAAAACAGCACCACTCAGGTTGTGTGCGGTACAGCAGCTCAGTTCCATTAAAGTGACTAAAGCCAAGTTGCAATACCACAAACAACCTGCACAAGAATGTGCATTCATAGACGGCAATGCATTCCGTACAGAGTCCGCAGAAAGAATGAACGTGTTCATTCTTTCTGTAGACACAGAAATCTGAATTTCCATTCCAGAAACATCTGGCACGGAAACTCCGCTGTGTGCACAGTGCAGCAGAATCCCATTGAATTAAAACGGGACTATGCTGCAGCAGAATCTCTGTGCCGGCTTCGGCATAGAAATTCCAGCATGTGAACATGGCCTCAGCCCTGATCCTGTGAACAGGGTGATTACACACAATAGCCTCAGCTCTGCTATTTGGAAAGCATGTTGACCTGTCAGGTTTTCTGCAACTGGAGAGAAAAAAAAAAAATCCCCTAAATCTGAATTAGGGTATGAAAGGAGATTTACAAACACCATGCAGATACATGGGATAAAAATGTCTGTAATATCTGCTGCATGAGAACTTACCCTAAAAGGAAGTGAGTGCCCCCAGGTGTGTACTAATGGCAAAAAGAGTAAAGAGGAATGATAGGTGTAAATGCAAGCGAGTAGGATTCATCATGGAGATACAAAATTTCCTAATGGACTGAAGTATAAATGATAAAAGTGATAGTTGTGTGGTCATATTAGCATAATAATGGGAACGAGAAACCATAAAAAGTCATTCATTAAAAACAACAAATCATTAATAGGATTTTTGTTTTTAAAACTTCCTATTTTATTGGCATGAGTACTTAACTTAGAAACTTATTTGTTTTAGTAAATCAACTTTATGGCAGAATGTAAATCCTAATACCACACATATTTACAGTAGTATGTACACTTTATACAAGTATGAATAAAACATACCTTTAGTTCTTTAACTGCCAGATGACATTTTTAAATGTTATATCCGTTGGAGCTGCTCAAAAGTGCAAAAAAAAAAAAAAAAAACTAATAATATATAACAAAATATCTATAGAATAAAATGACAATTACATTATATTTTTACTGGTACAAGTCTTCCTTATCACATTTTTTTTTTATTTCACAGCATTGTATCCATGAAAAAATAAGCACCAATTATTCTTGCAAAGAACAATTTTATCTAAAAATTGTTGAAAAGTGTTAAATACAAGTGTTGTGTTTTTATTTATACAACAAGCAATAAATACACCATATCCAAACATATTCTGCATACGGCTAACCCCTGTACATCAAATGTGCCAAAAGGATAAGCAAACATCATTCTGAAAAAAAAAATTTTTTCATTATTCTCCATTTCTGAGAAATTCATTTTGACTCATTTTGCTACTAACAAAAAGGCCACAGACAGTACTTTAAAAGGATAGTAATACGGTATAAAATAGACTTCTGGACAAAAAACTATGGAGGACACTGAGCAAATCAATCTGTAAGCTTTGGAAATACATTGCTGGTGATAAAAACATACAAGAAATAGTTAATGTGCTGTGATTTGTTATGATACAGTCGAGGTTCTGTGAGCTGAAAGAATTATGATTGGGTAGCCACATTAGACTTTATAGTCATGTGTGGAAAGTGTATTACTAATATACATATTCTTCCCACAATATACAACAGTACCCACTTTTTTCCCCCTAATTTTCTTTTAAACTCAAAATTGCACGTAAGAAGACTGTTAAAAAGCACTGTAAAAAAAAAAAAAAAAAAAAAGTCAATATGCTGTACACTTTCTACAATTTCGAGTGGACTAACAATACAGAAGTGCAGTCTCTAAAATTTACAGTTTCAGTCAGGAATAATTCAATGGAATCTTTTCAATAAGTAAATGAGTACAAATTATTTTCTGGTCAAAAAAAAAAAAAAAAAAAAAAGAATATATTTATATATACATATATATGGTTCACGCATTTAGCCTCAAAGATTGATCTTCTCTCCGTCTAGAAGATATATCTATGTCTATTGAGTCCTTTCCCACAATAAGCCTCAAACGCTTTGCTGGTGGCAGAGGGATAAAATCGTCCTCAAATTCGTCATCGTAATCGTCGTCATCTTCTTCGCCTTCCTCGGAGGAGGACTCCACCAAGCTCTCTTCCTCGTAATGATCATAATTGTCGACCTCCATTCTTGTTTCCACCAGAGATAATGTGTCGTTACAGTAGACTCCGTTTTCGTGGATTTCCTCTGGAAAAGACATCCTAGCTTCTTCTTCCCGCTTTAACTGGATCTTTAGTTTCGTAGAACTGCTCCCCGATCCTGAGTTAAAGCCATTGTTTAATTTCGCTACATACAAATTATTATTGTCCTTTTCATGATCTTTGCTTAATTTAATGCTGATTTTTGAGGAGCTCATGTTGTCGTTCTCCATCTCTGTTTTGCTGCTGTTACTGTCGTGACGTCTGCGGAGAGTTAGCTTTGGAATTCCAGTGCTGTTTTCGAGAATGAGTTGTGCGTCGTATCTTGTAATTCTTCTGCTTTTTTTACTTTTGACCGTTCTTATGTTTTCTCTTTTCCTTATCTCTGAAGTGACGACCGGGCAATCATCCGAGGAGCTTCTCGTGTCCTTATAATGAAGTGAAGTGTCAGTGACAACACTGCCTACACCTGAGTCACAATGTGAGCTTACCAAGTCACACAAACTATCATTTTTAGAGGATTCAAAGTCAGAATTTGATATTTCCGTGTTCATAACACGTTTCAAGTGCCTGCTTCTTCTAGACTTACAGAAACCATTTCTTTGATGCCTATTATCCCGTCTTTTTACAGTTTCTTGATCAAGTTCATTCTTGTGATTTGACTGACCTCTAGTATCAGGTCTGTGAGTCTGTGTTAAGCTCCCACTGCTGCTACTTCTATAGCCATCCAAAGTATTTGGTGGAAGCTTAGCATCAGTTTCCGCAGAGTTTCTTGTTTTAATAGAACTTCGTGTTATATAAGTACATGATGTTTCACCATGAGCACCTTTCGTTGAATTCAGTTTATATTCCCTAGCCGCATGCCTAGTTAAACAACCAGTAGTTTCTCTAAACCTTGCTGGACCTTCGCTTTGCTTATCCCTTTTAATAGTCTCATTCTTATACAGCACTACTTTAGGTTCTTTAAGAACAAGGTTAGTTACTTCAAGCTTTCTTGAAGCATTTCTTAGCTCTGGTCGTCTGCAGTGATTTCTCATCTTTATTTTAGAATGAAAAGGCTTTACAGGCTTTCTCAGTCTCTTTGGTACCCTGGAATTATTTATGTGAGCAAGTTTGGATGAGGTAGAAGAGGATGAAACTGGAATTCGTGACATGGACTGTCTTGTCAATGTTCGACTTTTCCCATTCTTCTTCACAACAACTGAACTTTTTCTATTTCTTGCTAAAAAAGTAAAAACAAAGAAATGTGAGAATAAAATCAAATGACTCCACAGGAACAAACAGGTAAACATGCTGCTTTTAGTAAGGAAATTACCCGAGACATGCAAGGGCCAAAAGATAAATAAAATATATAAATACATTTTGGCAGGAGCACCCACACTGACAAGTCAACAAGGCACTTCTAACAGGCAGTTCAGAGGGGCCATGGCACCCAAGCAGAGCCATCCACAGCCTAAATGGACACAACGCTCAGCTGAGCATTTCTGCCCATTTTAGTGATCGTGGGGGTGCTCAGCACCAGGACCCCAGCAACAAAAATGACAAGTTACTATAACATGCCAGAAATTACAGTGATTCTTTCAAATGTCACTTTCATTTAGAAAAACTTGTGACATGTTGCGTTCCCTGCGATTTTGAGTTATAAGACTGTGACATGCATAGCAGTGCGCTTTAAGCCCCCTCCTACTGCTGGCCACTCCATCCGACTCATTTACTGCATTAGAGTCTATGGCTAAGGAGTCAGGTTTGACTGACAGCCAGGAGATGAGACATGTTGCTGTGCACATCTTTTAGCTGTAACTCTGGACTGAGACCCTCTGTGATCTAAACTTTTAACATGTCTGGACAACATGTTTCGAACAACAATGACCCTTTAATAATTTGTTTAATGAGAAATTATACTTGACTGGATGCAATCGTATCCCATTCTCAGAAGAGAAGGACTAGCTAAGTACAGGTCTTTAGCTTGGTAATGGTATTCTGGTCCCCTTAGGTTCTCTCGGTACCTACATATGCACTAAAACCACAGATGAACTTTGGTATGGAAAATTAAGAAATTTACTGACAATACTGGATTAAAAGCTAAAAAATCTTACATGATTTTTCCTGAGATGTGTCTGCGTCTGTGTTGGAGCTTACGGACTGGCTGTCTGAGTTTTTGCCACCGTCACCGAGCTTTTTGAGCCTGTTCAAACGTTTGTCCGTTTCCCGTAGTCCATACTTGCTGTTAATTAGAGGAGCCGGCTCGTTCAGTCCAACTCGGGATTTAAAAGCACCTGTTGCTCTCCTAGTAAAATAAATGACAGAGGTGAAGCTTCAGAATTTCTCCATTATCTTCAAAGATTGCAGCTAATAATGGAGAGATGTATTAATACTGGGCAAATGTAAGGGAGGCTAATAAAAAACAAAGGCCACAAAAATAATTTGCATTTTTTTCAGATAATGTGGTACAGAAGCCTCAAAAATGCATTTGTATATATAAATTTATGCCACACACAATGTAAACGTGTTATACCATTCCTAGATTTACAATATAATAAAGAATATTATCTGACCTACAGCAGCTCTTCCTCCCTCCCCCACCCTGCCCTGTAGAAGATTGGGGAAGGGAGGAGGGGCTGCTGCAGCTCAGCACTACCAGTTTTACTCTTTAGCTGTTAACAAAAAAAGGCAATGTTATAACTTTGCATTACAAACAGCGATCATCAAAGCTATGGTTGATTTTACCCTTCTAGCACCTATCTGCCAGGAATTGCAGCTTTGTACCTGGTATGGAGTTTACATATTACCTAAGGAAGGAGTCCCACCTCAGAAAATGGAGATGCAGGTCTCGATGTAGACATGCCTTAAATGTCCTGACAGGAATACCCTTTAAACATGATGGATGACACATGTTCTTCAATGTAGGTATTTTCTTTCATAAATCTACAAGAATCCTCTAGTAAGTGTAATGTTAGTTACTAGCCAAATGTGCATCAGGGTCTTTGAGACATTTTGATTTACTTCTATCATGGCTGAAAGTGGTTGGTATTGTGTGAGCCGGCCCCCTGGTTGGCGTCTGAAATAGAAATCGTCCACCTCCTCCTGGAGTTTTCTAGCACAAACGTGTTCACGCTGCTGTGGGAGGAAACATGGGAGGGCAATAGGGGAGTAGATTACGGAGGGTAGGAGGTGTACAGTTTGCCATTATGATGTGTGAGGAGTGTGGGGGAAAAGTAATCTCCAGTGGCATGCCATATCTTGCTCAATACGAGAAATAGGTTATACACTGCTCAAAAAAATAAAAGGGAACACTTAAACACCACAATGTAACTCCAAGTCAATGACACTTCTGCGAAATCACACTGTCCACTCAAGAAGCAACACTGACAATCAATTTCACATGCTGTTGTACAAATGGAACAGACAACAACAGGTGGAAATTATAGGCAATTAGCAAGACAAGCAAGAGTGGTTCTGCAGCTGGTGACCACAGACCACTTCTCAGTTCATATGCTTCCTGGCTGATGTTTTGGTCACTTTGTAATGCTGGCGGTGCTTTCACTCTAGTGGTAGACGGAGTCTACAACTCACACAAGTAGCTCAGGTAGTGCAGCTCATCCAGGATGGCACATCAATGCGAGCTGTGGCAAGAAAAATTGCTGTGTCTGTCAGCGTAGTGTCCAGAGCATGGAGGCACTACCAGGAGACAGGCCAGAACATCAGGAGATGTTGAGGAGGCCGTAGGAGGGCAACAACACAGCAGCAGGACCACTAAATCCGCCTTTGTGGAAGGAGAAGCAGGAGGAGCACTGCCATAACCCTGCAAAATGACCTCCAGCA
This sequence comes from Hyla sarda, assembly GCF_029499605.1. Classification (NCBI taxonomy): domain Eukaryota; kingdom Metazoa; phylum Chordata; class Amphibia; order Anura; family Hylidae; genus Hyla; species Hyla sarda. Next base: position 281,942,947 of record NC_079194.1, on the reverse strand, counting down.
GGCCACAAATGTGCACGTGTCCACTCAAACGGTCAGAAACAGACTCCATGAAGGTGTGAGGGCCCAACGTCCGGGTAGTGATTACAGCCCAACACCATGCAGGATGTTTGGCATTTGCCAGAGAACACCAAGATTGGCAAATTCGCCACTGGCACCCTGTGCTCTTCACAGATGAAAGCAGATTCACACTGAGCATGTGACAGAGTGTGGAGACAAAGTGGAGAACGTTCTGCTGCCTGCAACATCCTTCAGCATGACCAGTTTAGTGGTGGGACAGTAATTGGGTCGGTGGCATTTCTTTGGGGGCCCGCACAGCCCTCCATGTGCTTGCCAGAAGTAGCCTGACTGCCATTAGGTACCGAGATGAGATCCTCAGACCCCTAGTGAGACCATATGCTAGTGCGGTTGGCCCTTGGTTCCTCCTAATGAAAGACAATGCTAGACCTCATGTAGCTGGAGGGTGTCAGCAGTTCCTGCAAGAGGAAGGCATTGATGCTATGGATTGGCCTGCCCGTTCCCCAGACCTGAATCCGATTGAACACATCTGGGGCATCATGTCTCGCTCCATCCACCAACGCCGCGTTGCACCAGACTGTCCAGGAGTTGGCAGATGCTTTAGTTCAGGTTTGTGAGGACATCCCTCAGGAGACCATTCGCCACCTCAATCAGGAGCATGCCCAGGCGTTGTAGGGAGGTCATACAGGCACGTGGAGGCCACACCCACTACTGAGCCTCATTTTGACTTGATTTAAGGACATTACATCAAACTTGGATACGCCTGTAGTGTGGTTTTCCATTTTGATTTTGAGTGTGACTCCATATCCAGACCTCCATGGGTTGATAAATTTGATTTCCATTGATAATTTTTGTGTGATTTTGTTGTCAGCACATTCAACTATGTGAAGACAAAAGTATTTCATACGATTAGGTCACTCATTCAAATCTAGGATGTGTTATTTTAGTGTTCCCTTTATTTTTTTGAGCAGAGTATTTGAATGGCATGACAGAGTGTCCACATAGTTTCTGCAGCAGTGGATTTCTCAGTCGCCTCATTGGAGAACACAGAGACCATGGGTATTATGCTGCTGCCACTAGAAGGCGGACACTAGGCAAAAAAAAAAAAAAAAAGTCAGCTCCTCCCAGCAGGATATACCCGCCCACAGGCACAGAGCTAATCAGTTTAACTTAAATGTCAGTAGGAGACCGACAAGTCTGGAGTTCTCTAGACCTGGTCTTTTATAGTTTTCTAGTTAGGACCTGTATTAGGTTTTTCTCTCCTTTTTCTTTTATATCTTTTTCAGATGGGGGTTCAGGAGCATGGTGCCACCTGTTTCCCCCATATGCAGTTAAGGGGCATAGAGTATGTTCTGTTAACCCCTTACTGCCAACGGCCAGTGCCTGGCGGTAGTACCCTGGGTCCGGGTCCCCCACTTGCCTCTGCCCGCCTCGCTATGGCAGCTTGGCATGATGCAGTGTGGCCATAAGCTGGCTAAAGACCTTCTGGCCTTCTAGTTGCATTTCCTTAGGGGCTCTTGGCGCTGCTAGGGCAGTTCCTGTCTCGTGACCCCCAATCATGGCAGTCCTGGTGCAGTTCTGTCTGGATCGCTCATGTCTTCCTTTCCATTTGCAGTGAAGGTGCTCTTGGTTTGACCTCCATTTTTCTCTCCAGCTGTCTCTGCTTGGGGTGTCTCAGGTCCTTCCTCCTGTGGCTCTTCTGTTTCACCTGCCTGTGGCTCCTCAATGTTCCGCAACAGTTCAGGTTGCAGCTTGTCTCTCCTCCTGCTTGTTGACTGTCGGTTACTCTAGGCTTGGATGACTGTCTTGGTGGGAGACCTCCTGCATCCAGACTGTGCCTTCTGTTCCGTTGCATTCTAACTTTGGCTGGACTGGCACCTCAGCTGGGTCCCCTTTGTCTCCCTCTTTGTCACTTGGGCTTTCTGGGATGTTTCCTCAGAGTCTCCGGTCCGTTGGGATCCAGCACGGACTTGTCTGTCCTCTTGCCTTTTGTGTCCGAGTGCTGGGTGGTACAGTGATTCCTGTGGTGGCGGGGGACCTGTTCTTCTGCCCGCTTTTCTCTTCTAGGGTATAGGACTCCTTCCCTTTGTGGTTCTAGACTCATTCGGGACCCTCTCCCTCGTGATTCTACCTTTTCAGGACCTTCTTGCTTTGACCTGCCTTCCAGGTGACTGTTCCTGGTCTCGTCCTCCGGGATGGTTTCCCTGATACTTCAACCTTGGTGGGGGATTTTTGTCTCTGGTCTTGGCGGGCTTCCTGTCCTGTTTTCTCTGCTAGTCCTGCAGGGGGAGTCTCTCTCCACCTCTCCGACTCCAGTCATCTGCCTGGGCACATGTCGCCTGAGGTGTTTTGCTCCCACTTGGGTTTGCTCGATATCAGCTGGTGTGGGACTCCAAGATCCCTCAGCTTATTTCCGGATCTGGGAAACTCTGGTGCTGATGGTGGCTGCTCTGGTGTTGCTGAACAGATCATGCCTTCTCGCCGTCCGGTTTGCATCCACTCGCCTCTCTTGTGGCCTGGGGCATTTAGGTCATCCAGGTTACCACTGTCTGATCAATATACGCTACCTAGACAGGCATAGTCCTTCCTGTTGTGCACTTTTCCCCACCTTCCGGCGTACTCTTTTTTTTCTGCCCGATTTCACATGGTGTGGTTTCGGGACTGTGGCTTCGATACTTGGGCCTCTTGGTCGGGTGGTAGGCAATGTGATCCATGCCCTAGCCTTCTTCCTGGCCAGTTCGTCATTGCGCCCAAGTCTGGATATGGGTTTTGTGTTGTATTTCTCTTCAGCTACTCCAGCGGCTTTTGTTTTCTGCCTTCTTGCTGAGCATGCTCCTTCTGTTGAGGCTGGCCTCCTCGCAGGGTTTTCCTTTCGAGCCTCTCCAGCTCGTTTATCTTATGGCTGTTGGCGTTTTCTCACCTTGTTCGCTTGGCTTGGATGTATGTCTGCAAGGGGTTCTCTTGTCACTTTCTTCTGCGCCTTGGTCAGGCTTTGGTGGTCCTGCGTCTTTTCGACGGAAGTCAATTCTGTTCTCCGGCCAGGAAATTGTTTGGCTAAGTGGACCTCCTAGGCGACCATTCTTCTCGCACTTGAGCTGTCGGATCCAAGTCTCTGCAAGGTTTCCTCGTTCTGGTTCTAGCTCCCCTCAAGTTTTCTGGGGGCTTCCAGGTGGTTGGTTTCTGCATTCCAGTTCCTCTTTGCCTCATCCACATTCCTCTGCAGATTAATGTATTCAGTCTCTGGACTGATTTCCTGTCACTGGCGGTTGTTTTTCCCACCCCAGGGACTGTTTGGTACTTCCCATGGTCTCGGTGTTCCCCAATGAGGCAAACGAGAAAAGGAGATTTTTTTTGTACTCACCGTAAAATCTTTCTCGTAGCCTTTATTGGGGAACATAGCACCCACCCATTTATGGTTCCTGGTCAGGTTGTTTGTGGCCCGTTGTTACCGTCTGGTGTCTTTTGGACGCATCCACTTTGTTGTTTGGCTTCTCCTACTGCTTTGTAACACAATTGAATAGCTCTGCGCCTGTGGGCAGGTACATCCTGCTGGGAGAAGCAGACTTTTTATTGCCTAGTGTCAGCCTCCTAGTGGCGGCAGCATAATACACCATGGTCTCTGTGTTCCACAATGAAGGCTACGAGAGATTTTACGGTGAGTAGAAAAAAATTATCCTATTTCAGGGATGCAGAGCATTACTGGAATTTTTTTGGACACGTGCAGGATAACCTCTAAGTTTAATTTCTGTTATATGACACCATATCCACAATGGTATCCTAGGTAACATATAATAACAATACCTTATTAGTATCATTTAGATTATAATCTCCTGCTTTTGTTAAACACATATTTTCCACAAGGACTGAAAATGTAATATAGCTGTAATATTAACCTTTCACATGTGTAGCATTCACAGAACTCATTGTTTTCACCAAAAAAGCCATCCCCGTAATAGCACGAGATCTCTTCTCCAGGCTCAATATCTCGCAGTGCTTTCACACACGCAGTGTCACGGCCAGTTGATACAAACTGCAAGATTAAAGCAGACAATTCTTATAATTTAATACCCAAGTATTAGTAGAAGAAAAATAAATAAATATTTTTCACTGTTCTTATGTAAATGCATAGTACTTACCTTACAGTTAGGTCTGCAATCTTGAATGTGTTAGGAAAAAGAAAAGAAAAATATTTTTAAGAGCTGAAATTTTTTACTTTGTATACAACATACAGTAGGACCAACTGGTCTTAATAAATCTGTTACCATAGTTGTTAAGTAATCATTGAAGTGTTACTATCATTATAATAAACTTCTGACATGTCATAACTTTGTACCAGTGTGAAGACCCCCACTGATCACTAGAATAAAGGGGCAGAAGAACGCGACCGCATGTGCTGTTTCTTTTCATCTCCGCTCTGCACAGGTACAATGAGTGTTAGGCCGCGTTCATACATTAGAAAAACATTATAAATGTCTGCACAGAAAAATGTGCGGCCATTCCACACATTTGCCTGATCTGGACAGCTCGGAAATGTGTAGTTTTATGGATTGCAATGCATTTCCATGTTTCCTCCACAGAAAGAAAAGACATGTCCATTCTTTCTGCGAACATTAGAATAAGAAACATCTGGTGGGAGATTTATCAAAACTTGTCCAGAGCAACCAGATTGTTTCTTTCATTTTTCACAGGCCTTTTCAAAAATGAAAGATGCAATCTGACTGGTTGCTATGGGCAACTCAGCAACTTTTCCTCTGGACATATTTTGATATATCTCCTTCCTGAAGGGGAAATTCTGCAGTGTGAACAGTGCAGCAGGATCCCTTTGAAATCAATAGGACTCAATAGGAATGGCCGTGCGGAATATTCCCCAAAAAATCTGCCGTGTAAACAAACACACAGATTTACAATGGAAGTCAGGATTTTTATTGTAGACTATGCTGCTGACTTTAGCTGAGCAGAGATGAATGGGCACAGGGCATGCAGCCGCATGCTTCTGCTCCTTCATGTCAGTAAGCAGTAGCGTTCTCAGCACCTAGACCCCCACTGATACAAACTTCTGACATGTCAGTATTTTGTTGTAATGATAGTTATATGTTAAGCGTCTATTTACATATCTTTACACCCAACGTAAGCTATGTAAATAGAATGACTTCTATTAATTCAAGGTAATCCATCTTCAGACACAGTTGCTTCAGCAACTGGACTGCCAATTGAGCTACATACATTTTTGCAAACTCGATGTAAGATTGGGCACAATTTGAACAGAATGCCTGTGCATACCATGGTTTATGAAGGCAGCTGGACCAAGCCACAACTGAGCACAGTTTTTCCTGGTGGAATACATGACACTAAAATCATTCTCCCCATGACGCAATAGCATATTCTCCTCAGCTTCCGACAGCTCAGCTATACAGCCCACAAGAAGTTCTATTTTGTCATTACGTTTCCTGTTGTAAACAAAAAAAAAAAAAATTACAAATATCTAAAGGATACATTCACATAATATTATGTATATTCTATTAGATATATTATTTATATTACAAATAGACCATCAAAATATTTTACATACGTTAAGGGTACAATAACTATGCATCTAAGATGACGAATATGAAAAATCATACCATTCTTTAGTTGCAACGATCTTGGCTCCATTTTGCTCAGAAGAATATCTGTTGCAAGGCAAAATTTCAAACCCGCTACTAGTTGCAAACATTCTCAAGTAGATGAACACCTGTGACATTAGGACATAAAAACAAAAACAGCTTGATAATACATCACAGCATTACAATATGTTGCACGACTGAACAATGCTAACACAATAACACATCAGAGTTTTCTTTGTACTTTACTTGGTTTGCCGGAAAATATCAATGGAGATAACATGCACAATGTAAACTAAAGAAAGTATGAAATAACATTATGTGAAGAGAACCTACATGTTCCTTGAAGTGCTTCTCTTGCATTTTATTCTTGTTAAGAAAATAATGTCGCGCCCAGTCTCCAGACACTAGGTTTTTGAAGGTTTTATCCAAGTGTTCAGTTTTCTTGAAGTGCTCGATTACTTCCTTCAGCTCCTCCTGTCTCCCTTTAATGGGGCGAAATCTGAAAGAAGAAGGGTATTTTTTTTTGTCATTTAGAGCTGGCCAAACTATTTTATTTTATTTTTTTAAATGTATTAAAGGAGTACTCCGGGATGTAAAAATTGTGTTTCAGACTGTTGGCAGTAAAACAAAAAATAAAGAATACATACCTGCCGCTGCTCCCCCGGTAACCCGTTTCGGCCTCCGCCGCGATCCTCTTCCTGGTTACCAGTGGTCGGTGAGTCACACTGAGCCAATCACCGGCCGCAACGAAGTCCTGCCTTGGCCGGCGATAGGCTGAGCGGCAGTGCGAAGTTTTCGTTCCCGACACCAGGAAAAAAAAACAGGGCCGAAAACCTCACACTGCCTCTCAACCGATTGCTGACTGAGGTGGGCTTCGCTGCAGTATGACTCACCGACCACCAGCAACCAGGAAGGAGGATCGCAGCAGAGGCCGAAACGGGTTACCAGAGGCACCGGTGGAGTGGTGGCAGGTATGTATCCCTTTATTTTTTTTTACTGCCGGCAGTCTGAGATGCAATTTCTACATCCCGGTGTACTCCTTTAACATAGGTGTCTGCATATAGCATTTCTTATCAGGTAACTTAAGATTTTCTAATTTTATTCTGAAAAATGGTCCTATGTAAAGAATTCATGAACTTAAATACAACTGAATACAGCTAGTCATGTGACAACCTTTCCTCAGACACAGTTCTAACACAGATCTGCTTGGTTAATGCATGGGGCACATTCATGGAATCAGAATAAGGGTTGAAATTCTGGTGGTAGTGATCTCACTCTCGGTGTGCATGCATTTACAGCTGATATTTCCGACTCACTGATTCTTTTCGGTTGTGTGCCATCATGACCCCAAATGACCTTACTGATCAGGCAATCAGCGGCCATTAGAGATTGGCTGAAGAGGTAGGTCCTGTGGGGACAGCAAACAACCTGGAAGGAGTGGAGACTAGCAGAGAACCTTTATAAAAAGGTTTACTCCTAACTAAACAACTGTAAGGTTATGTTCACATGGCAGAATTTCTGCACTGAATTCTGCACTAAATTCTGCAGAAATTTATTATCCATTCACTCCAATGGAATTCCTGAAGTGGAAATTCTGCTGCGTGAACGGGACAGTGGAATCCGATTGAAGTGTATTGGCTATAAATTCATGCACAATTTTTATGTGGAATTCCATGCAGAAATTCTGGTGTGTGAACATAGCCTTTAAAGTCCTATATGCCTGGATAGTGTCCTGAAGACAAGTGATAAGTAAACATGCTGTAGGTTACTGGTTTAGTCCAATGGATGCACTACAAAAAGGACAGATCTTTCCCATTATGCTGTCCAGTAGAAAGCCTATAAAACCGTAGAATACAAAAGCTTGGTAAACAGAATTTCACATCCTGACCAATTGCTAAATCTAACAGAGAGAAGGATGTGGCTGAGTGCTGCTTCTCCCCACTCTCTGCCCACTCCCTGAGGACACCCCCATGGCATCACATGGCCCAGAGATGGGAGAGAACAAACTTAGCTGTGTCTCCACCCAACTTGCTCTAGCGGTCATAAGGGTTCTGAACACCCAGATCCCAAACAATCCAAACTTTTGAAATGTCCCTTAAAGTTTTGTGAACTCTGTAATCTTTTAAACAATCTTGTGGCAAATTGCTCAAAAAAATGGGTTGTCTATTTACTAGCAACATTTTTTTTACTGTAGGTAAGCATAGAGGACTGCTCAGTAGATAACAGCAGTGGCTAGCAATCCAGCTGTCAGATTGGATAGTTTCTGGCATATTGTATAGTGAACAGGTTTCTGCATATGCTAAATATTAGGCTAAATGGTTATATAAAAACATAAAAAAATGCCACCAAAAGGTTTCCATAAGTCTTTAGTCTCCTACTACAACACATAAGTTATGTCAGAAGTGTATCATTTTAGTGTAAACAACAGTGATCTACACTGTGACATCTTACAATTGCTTGCAGTTTCTTACCTGGTATTCATTTTATGTGTCTGAAACCCCAAATAGGGGTCCAACACCAGGCTGGTTGCAAGATCATCATTTTCACATAGCTCTTTTGCAGACATTCCTGATGAAGGTACATAGCGACTCTGAGTTTCAAACGTAGTTCCACTGCTACCTACAATTATTGAAATAAATAAAAATGGACAATTACTTCAAGTTTATTTTTATTTTTTTGCGCTATAACACTGAGAACGTATACTTTGGCAGTGATGACAAGTCACTGCTGCAGCAAGTGATTGGCTGCTATGGTCACCTGAAATGCTTCAAATCTTGCACATCAAATATGTGCAGAATGCTGTACTTGCGAATAAACCCTATAATACCAAACTCCTATTTACCTCTGTGATCCCACGATGATCTCCCATTCACACTCTGGTAGGCAATCCAGTCATTCTTTAGAAGAAAAGGTCACATAAACACAGCAACCAATCAGCGGCCACAGAGGTCATGCTCTGAACTACTGGCATCACTACTCAGTGATGGGAGCCATTGCGCCAGGAGTACGGAGCATGATCTGAGAAGCCGCTGACTGGTCGCTGTGTTCATGTGACCTCCCCTTCTAATGCAAAACCTGGCCCTTTCACCAGAGACATAAAGGTATCAGTGTGTTGCTTTAAAAGTTAGGTGGCCTTTTACAATATAATTATAATAAACATGGATACCCATTTATTCATGCATAGACCCTAAAAGTAGCAAGGGGTAGAGATAAGAAAACTACAGTAAGAATCTCGAAATCCAAACCGTAGTAATAGCAGTAACAGCAGTAATAGATTAGTTTTTTGTCCAAAATGTTGTTCTGTAATCCAAGGTTTCCAATTCTCTGGTACAGTGCCGTATGACTGTTCCAGGGGGAATCAAAGCACTGTGTCAAAACTAAATTTACCACTAATCCACTCCGGTGGAAAACTTTTTTTTTTTTTTAATGAACTGGTGCCAGAAAGTTAAACAGATTTGTAAATTATTTCTATTAAAAAAATCTTTACCCTTCCTGTACTTTTTAGCAGCTGTATCCTACAGAGGAAATTCTGTTCTTTTCTAATTTCTTTTTTGTCTTGTCCACAGTGCTCTCTCCTGACACCTGATTCCCGTATCAGGAACTGTCCAGAGCAGGAGAAAATCCCCAAAGCAAACATATGCTGCTCTGGACAGTTCCTAACATGGACAGAGGTGCCAGCAGAGAGCACTGTGGACAAGACAAAAAAGAAATTAGAAAAGAACAGAATTTCCTCTGTAGCATACAGCTGCTAAAAAGTACAGGAAGGGTAAAGATTTTTTTTAATATAAAGTAATTTACAAATCTGTTTAACTTTCTGGCACCAGTTGACTTATAAAGACCTAAAAAAATAAAATAAAGTTTTCCACCGGAGTACCCCTTTAACAATTCGTACTGTAAGCTCGCTCATCTGTGATGACAACTGAGATCACTCAATAAAAAGGAGTCTGCTTAAATTTTTTGGGGCAAAAAACGAAATCATACATAGATATCTCTCTCTCTAATGACTCCTGCACATCTTGACAAGTTAAATATGATCCATCTCTGGGGTAAGGAAATAATTTCACATAACTGAACCGGACCAACCTTTAATTAGGTTGACAGATGACATAGTAAAGCAATTGAGGTGACCCTATACATTAGAAAACATATACCAAGCGGCTGACGTATAGGTCCCTTAGTTCCTTTTGGCAAACCTAGGGTCAATGGAGTCCTAAGGCTATGTTCACACGGCAGAATTTCCATGCAGGATTCCCCACGAGCAGAGACCTGCTGAATTCAATGGGATTCTGTTGCGCTGTTCACATAGCCAAATTTCTGTTGCAGATACATCGGTCACGGAAATTCACATTCTGGCGTCTGCAGAAAAAAAAGAGTGTATGGGTATATGCTCTTGCCACTAGTCCGGAAGTCCTCCAACTCGGGAGGACATGGACCCAAAAAGAAGGAAGGATCGAAATGCCCTAAAAAGGGGCATCCGAAAACCGGAGAGTGCTACATGGCAACTGGAGGAGCCCGAGTCACATGAAAGACGAACACGGAAAATAAACGGCCAAGAAAGGAGTGGAATACTCGAAAATGAGCATCCCGGAACACCGGAGCGGCCGACCTGAGAAGTGGAGATTCCCAAGTCCCCAGGAAGACTTACACCTGAAGAGTAAGGAAAACCAGCATCCGCTAAACGCTCCAGGCAACAAACTTCCAGGAAGAGACATGAAGTAGTGCAGTACAGAAAGACCGCCCCACAAAATGGGATCGCAGAGAAGTCCGGGCCTGATCACTACACACGCTCGAGACCTCAACCATCACCAAGGCCCAAAGAACCGGGAGAGCTGCCTAGAAAGAAGGCACGCCACAGCATCCCAGAACAGTGTCCAAGACAAGGAGGATAACTGATCATGAATGCCAGCGGTACGAGCGGACCAGAGCACCCCGAAGAAACATCCCGTCAGAATGAGAATGGAGGGGGAAACATAGGGGTACCCAGCTGGGACTTTCAGGTTCTGGGCAAAGGAAGAATACGCCAGAAGACTGTGGTGTCAGTGCAACGCAACTGACACTGGCAAAAGGCAAGAAAGAACACAACCTTTAAAGTGAGAGTGCGCCGAAGGAGGAGGAGAGCAATGCTAGGACCCAAACAACAGATGGTGGCTAGACCGGCTGTCGCAGAGCCATACATGAATACATAAACTCCTCAAACAGAGGAGAGTGCCAAGGCTGCGTGAGCAGCAGTATATAACCAAGAGACAGAAAAGCGAGCCAGGCTGCAATAGTCGGCAGTAAGCACACAAGCCTAGACAGCAAAAGGCTGTTGATTGCTCTCAGCAAAAAAAAACAAGGGCCCAGACGGGTATCCCACCTATATAGTGGCAAAAGAGAGATGGCTCCATCTTGGCAGCAGAAAGAGCTCAGCCAAATAATCCCCCTAGTGGAGGGGAAAACAAGGGGTGGTAAAGAAGAAACTGATTGACCAATAACGTCCAAAATCGGGAATAATCGGCTGATATCGGCCAAACCGATAATCGGTCGATCCCTACTGACCATGCCAAACTCCCTGATCCCCGTACCCCTGTGGAAGGGGGATTGTCAAAGTGTGTCAGGCCTGTAGGAGCAGAGAAATGCCGCCCCAAATCCACGGTAAAGTACTGGGTGGACGTAGCCCCCAGGGACAACCCATGGAGGTATGGAGGGCCAACTTGTGTCCCCAGAGGGATCGGAATTCTGCACACTGGAGCTGGGCAAAAACATAAGACATGACTACGAATGCAAGTAAGAAGCACACATACACAACCACCTGCGTCAAGAGCAATTCCAGGCAATGACTAAGGCAATAGAGCAGGTGCCTGGGCCACCCTGAGCAGGAACCCAGGAAAGGTCCCTGGAAACATAGGAGGGAGGGGGGGGGGGGGCGAATTGACTGTCGCCCCATCAGGCCCCATGCCAGAACAGAGGTGCTCAACCACCACAGACCTGTGGAACAAAAATCACAGGAAGGCCCGAGGCACACCCCACCAAACAGAAGGAAAGGTGGGCTCTACACATGCAGAGTGGCCTTAGCATATGCAGACACTAAAGAAACCGCAGACATCCAAAAGGACCGGCAGGATGGAAGGTATGCCCCTAATACTCCAACGTTGCAATCTTAGAAAGGGGAACAGAGTGCTGCTATTGTTGCGGTGAAAGTCCCTGGAACCTGCAGGAAAAATCCCACACTCCATCTCCTAATGGTGCCACACACCAGGACTGCAGACACAGACGCAAGGGATGAAGGACGTATGTGGAGTAGGACACATGCAGACAGTCTGACTTCCTGTGATTTTTGTTCCACAGGTCTGTGGTGGTTGAGCACCATGAGCCCATAGAGACACACTTTGTGGACTTTCACATGGAAAGTGAGAAACCAGACTGCAGCCGCGGCAGGTAGCAGCAGGAATGGGGGAGGTGACCTGGTGGGGGTAGAAAAATCCCTGACCTGGTCGGGCTATCTGGCATAGGGACCAAGGCCAAGCCATACAGAACCACACATTGAAGTGAGATACCAGCTGTCAGAGAGAAGCAGAGAGGGACCTGGTAAAGTAGGGAACACTGCGAGCCAGTATGTATGTGGTGCATTGTGTAGGGCCCATGAAGCAACTCACTCTGTACTACACCTTGGCAGTGGGTTACCTGAACTACCATCCACGGTGTGGAAAATGTATGGTAATTGACCCGACGTAGTAGTAAGCCATGCGGACAACAGTCTGGCCGACTGGTATAGGATTCCTGAACGCACAGGGTCACTCCTTCGAAGCCTCCCATAGAAAGTGGGGCACTGGAGAGCATCCCATCTAAATGGGTGAACTGGTTGTGTAGGAGACCCAGCAGACTAAGGACTGGCTAACTGGCAGCAGTCCTGTGTACCCACAGGGACCCCCCTCCAGATCCCTCACCCCAGCAGTGAGGAACAGGAAACCTGGCGGAACCCGTGCAGACAACAGTCTGGCTGAACAAATACACCTCTAGGTGCTGGTGAAAAGGAGACAGATAAGCGATCACCGGGGAGATCGGGGGAGGCTGAGGAGCCGTGGATTGCATCCCTGTCATCTTGTATATGGTCCGTAGGACACGCTGGGTCAAGTCTTCGCACTTAGAAGCTAAGTCTGCTAAGCCACCGCACAGCTTCGAGGCTAGGTAACCCAACGGGCCGGATAGGAAGAGCTCCCCCTGGGCCGCAGCTTAGGGAGGCCAACGGAGCCGCTCTGCTACAGAGCGCCGCCGACCCTCGAATGGTGGAGGGGCGGAGCTAAACTCAGCTGGAGGAGCACAGCGTTGCGGCTGCGGGTAGCACCCGCCGGTCGCAAGGAAAGGCCGTGGCGCGTGGGAACCTGGAGGCGCTGCCTGGCCTCTTTGCCACCATAAACCCAGATTGCGCACTGGCACGGGGGAGAAGAAGGGCGGAGCCATGTGCCACCATAACCTCCTCACTCAGCGAGCTGCCAACCCCCATATAGTAAAGCATATAGTTGGCCGAATGGAAGAACCCCACACATAACAGAAAGCTGTGCAGAGGTGAGCACGGAAGAACACACTGCGGAGGGAGCCGCTGCAAACGGCCGGCGGCTGTCCTAGTACACAGTAACACGGCCCCCCCCGGGAACATGAGCAGGCCCCCACACATAAAGCTCCCAATAAAGGACAGAGTCCCTTTTTAAAGGGGGGGGGGTTACATACTCATCTACGGATGCCGTCTTCTTATACTTACCCCGGCGTCTTCAACCAGGTTATGGCCGCACTGCATCATACCAGGCTAAGATAGCGGGGCAAATTTTTTTAAATCTTGCCTCCTACTGACACTAGCTAAAACTGATTACCTCACTTGCAGTGGGCGGGTATATTCCACCAGGGAGGAGCCGACTTTTTTTTCCCTAGTGTCAGCGCCTCCTAGAGGCAAGAGCATATACCCCATCAGTATAGGTGTCCCCCAATGAAGAGCAACCGAGAAAGGGTGAATTATACTCATCGATCATTCGTTTTCTGGGAAGTCTCCACGACAGCACCCTGAGATTGCCTCCGCCTGATTGGACAGGGAAAAACACTGAGAGGTTAAAAGACCCTCCCCTTCCTCTCCCCTCCAGTATGGTAAAAAAAAGTGATAACTAAAAAACAGCACCTAAACTATCACCGAGGGTGGGATGTATGGATGCTGTCGCGGAGACTTTCCAAAAAACAAATTATCGGTGAGTATAATTCACCCTTTCTCTAGTCGTCACCGCGACAGCACCCTGAGAAATACCAAAGAATTATTAGGGAGGGACCACAGCACCTAGGACCTTACGTCCAAATGCCATGTCTTGACCTGACACTACGTCAAGTCTATAGTGTTTGGAAAAGGTATGTCATCTTTTCCAGGTAGCAGCTTTGAAGATCTGTTCCACTGAGGCTGAAGCATTTTCTGCCCAAGGAGGATACTGCACAAGTTGAATGAGCCCTAATCTCTGAGGGTGGATCCTTCCAGCTACCTGTGTAGGATTCTGAGATGTCTAAACGAATCCACCTAGAGATGGAGCTTTTAGAGGCTTTCTTGCCTCTATTAGGACCTGCAAATAATATTATCCTCTAATACTCTGAAATAAGGTTGTTGAATGGAAAGAGCCTGAATTTCACTAACACTTCAGGGTGAAGTGATGGCTACAAGGAATACTGTTTTGATGGTAAGAAATTTTAAGGAAAGGGAGTTTCAAAGGTTCAAAAGGAGCTTTAGTTAGAGCCAAGAGGACCGTATGTAGATTCCAAGGAGGAAGAGTTTTTTTTATTTTATTCTGGGTCGATCTATAGCCTTAATGAACCTAGATATGGTGAATTAAACTCACCGATAATTGTATTTCCTGGAAGTCTCCATGACAGGACCTGGAGATTGCACCTGCCTAATCGGGACAGGAAAACACAGGGGGAGATTTATCAAAACCTGTGCAGAGGAAAAATTACCTAGTTACCCATAGCAACCAATCAGATCACTTCTTTCATTTTTCAGTGGCCTCTTGTAAAATGAAAGGAGGAAGCTGATTGGTTGCTATGGGCAACTTTTCTTTGCACAGGTTTTGATAAATCTCCCCCACAGAGTTTAAAACCCCACCCCTTCCTCTTCATTCCCAGTGTATTATAAAGAACACCGAGTAGAAAGGAAAAGTGATCACCAAATGACCAAACAGAAAGAAAACCAAAGGGTGGGTATTATGGGTGCTGTCATGGAGACTTCCAGGAAATACAATTAACGGTGAGTATAATTCACCATTTCCCAAGTCGTCTCCATGACAGCACCCGGAGATAATACCAAAGAATAGTATTTAGGGTGGGACCACAGCACTCAAGACCTTGTGTCCGAACGCCATGTCCTGATTAGAAAGAACATCTAATCTATAATGTCTGGAAAACGTATGTACATTTTTCCAAGTGGCTGCACGACAAATCTGCTCCACAGAAGCAGATGCTCTCTCTGCCCATGAAGAAGAGACTGCACAGGTAGAATGAGCCTTTAATTCAAGAGGGGGATTTTTTCCCTTTGCCGAATAGGTGTCTGAGATGGCCATACAGATCCATCTCGCAATAGAACTCGTTGAAGCCTGTTAGGACCTGCAAACTGGAGAAAAAGGTTTTTGTCTTTCCTCCAGGGACGTGAAGACTCAACATATTGTAATACTGCTCTCCTTACATCTGAACAGCTGAATGATCTTTCTTTATCATTCTTAAGGGCTGAGCAGAAGGAAGGAATAACAATATCCTGGGATCTATGAAAAGATGAAGATACTTTTGGTACAAAGTTAGGGTCTAATTTGAGAAGGATTCTATCATCTCTGACTATAAAAAAAGGCTGTAGAGAGAGCCTGAATCTCACTGACTCTACGTGCAGATGTTATTGCTACCAAAAATACAGGTTTTTAAAGGTAAGTAATTTGATAGAGATGGACTCTATTGGCTCAAAGGGAGCTTCAGTAAAGGCCTCAAGAACTACGTTAAGGTTCCACGAAGGGTAGAGGTTTGTAATCCTGGGCCTAAGTTTCTCAGATGCTTTAATAAACCTAGACACCCAACAATCATCTCCCAATTTCATTTGCACTTTTAAAGTGTTTGGGGAAAGACCCAGGTCAAAACGATCTTGCAGAAAATTGAGGAAAATCTGAGGAATGTTAGGGGATTCAAGTGAAAAAAAAAAAAAAAAAAAACCCACACCAGGAAATGTATTTTTTCCAAACCTTAGGATAGCTCTTACAGGTGGAAGACTTGCGACTGGCTAGCAGGGTGTTAATTACCCTTTCAGAGAAACCTTTTCTTTCTAGTAGGAGCTTTTCAGTTTCCAGGCCGCTAAGCTGAGGGTATGAATCTGACTGTGCTGGATTGAACCCTGGGTTAGTAGATCTGGACGAGGAGGAAACCGTATTGGATTTTCCACACTCATGGATTTTAGAAGAGGAAACCAACTTCTTTTGGGCCAAAAGGGGGTGATGAGGATTAACGTGCAAGAGTGGATCATCAGCTTGTGTAGTACTCTAAGGATTAGGACTACTGGAGGGAAGGCATATCCCAGGCTGAAAGACCATTCCTGAACTAGAGCATCCACTGCCACTGGAGAGTCTCTGGGATTCAGAGAGAAGAATTTGCTCACTTTGCGATTTTTCCTGGAGGCAAACAGGTCTATCTGGGGTAGACCCCAGGCGTTGACTATTGATGAAAACGCCCAGTCTGCTAGCGTCCATTCCCTGGATCTATAAAGTGTCGACTTAGAAAGTCTGCTCTGATGTTCCATATCCCCCTGTGATTGACTGCTGAGATGGAAAGTACATTCTGTTCTGCCCAACAGAATATTTGACCTGAAATTGATTGTAGGGCTGAGTGGCGAGGCCCCCCTGATGACGAATGAACGCCACTGCGATTGTATTGTCTGAGTAAATGAGGACGTGTTTGTTTTTGCAATAAAGTTCCAAGTCCTGTAGAGCCATCCAGACGGCTAACAACTCTTTCAGATTTTCTGACTTGTTCGCTAGAGCGGGACTCCATTTCCCCTGTATTGAAAGCTTTTCTGAGTGGACTCCCCAACCTTGAGCGCTGGCATCCGTGGTAATGATCCTGGGGTCTGTTTGATGCCAGTGTACACCCCTTACCAGATTCTGGAGGGAAAGCCACCATCTTAGCTGGGTCTTTAACTCTGATGGAAGAGGAAACTTTTTGTCTAAGGAGGTTTGCTTTTTGTCCCATACCCCTAGAATCCATTTCTGGAGAGGTCTGGAGTGGTACTGAGCCCAAGCCACCGCCGGGATTGAAGAGGTTAACAATCCTAGGACCGACATGGCAAATCTTAGGGTACAACTTTTTAGAGTGAGAAGTAGATGCATCTGATCCTGTATCTTTTGGATCTTTTCTCTGGGAAGAAAGGACTGCTGGGCTATTGAATCCAAGAGGATTCCTAAAAAGACCTTCCTGCAACTTGGTAGCAAGTCGGATTTTCAAGATCCACCCGAGATCTTGGAGGATCCGAGATGTTCTTTTTATATGTTCTTTTAGGTAAAGAACAGAGTCCGCCACAATCAATATGTCGTCCAAATAAGATATTACCAGAATTTTCACCTTTCTAAGAACTGCCACCACCTCCGCTATCACTTTTGTGAAAATGCAGGGGGCCAAGGAGAGCCCGAAGGGCCGACAAACAAATTGAAAATAGCAGATTCTTCCGTCCCACTGGACGGCGAATCTTAGAAAGGGTTGTGAGTCTGTGTGGATAGGGAGGTGGTAATACGCGTCCCTGAGATCTATTGTGGCCATGACTGCACTGTCTTTTATGAGATGAATGGCTGACCTCACGGTCTCCATCCTGAATTTCCTGTATGTAACTAATTTGTTTAAGGGTTTCAGATTGATGATAGTCCTGAATTTCCCATTTGGCTTCTTGATTAGAAACAGATGGGAATAATGACCTGAACCTCTCTTGTTTCTCTGGACCTCTATGACCACCCCTAACCTCAATAGATTCTGGACCCCCTGAATGATTAGGGCTAGGGAACCTGGGGATTTGGTTACCACAAACCTTGGGGGAGGGGGGAGAGAAAAACTCTACCCTGTAACCCTCTTGGATTATGTTGACTATCCAAGGGTTGGGAATCATTGATTCCCAAATGTGGGCGAAGGAAGACAATCTTGCCCCTACCGGAATGGCGTCATTGCTTACCTCCACCAGCGCTAGACTTGTTGGGGTTAAAAAAGCAGCCTCTCCCTCTACCTCCTTTTCCATAGGACCAACGGCCTGTTTTGCCCTTACCTCTATAGGGCTGATTAGTTTGAGAAAAGAGGAGAAAGGGGGGGGGGGGGGGTCTTACTTGGTTGAGTTTTCTCTTTGGGAAAACCTTTTTTATTGTCCGAGGCTTTAGCCAGGTTATTGTCTAAGTCAGCTCCAAAAACAAATTGCCCATGAAATGGAAGGGCGGCCAATTTGTTTTTTGGAGGTAACATCTCCTGTCCAGCATTTTAACCAGAGGACCCTTCTTGCAATATTGGACAGTACGGCAGTGCGGGCAGATAATCTGACCGATTCTGCAGATGCATCTGCAAGAAAATTGGTAGCCATCTTAGTAGGGAGACTTGCAATTATATCCTCTCTAGGGGTATCGCCCTGTAAGTGTAGCTGAAGATGGTCAATCCACACACCCAAGGTTCTAGCTACACAAGTAGCAGCTATATTAGGTCTTAGCAACGTAGCTGCTGCCTCCCAAGACTTCTTTAAGAGACGCTCTTTCGGTCCATTGGATCCTTTACCTGAGAGGAGTCTTCAAATGGTAAGGAGGTATTTTTGGCCACCTTGGCTATGGGAGCATCGACTTTTGGAATAGTGTCCCAGTTAGTTGAGTCAGTCTCAGCAAATGGATAGCGTCTTTTTATGCCCTTAGGTATACCCCTTATCTGGTCTAACCCATTCATTATTAATGATCTTATGAATGTTTGGATGAACAGGGAAGGATGGAGATTTATGGTCGCCTAGGCCTCCGAATAACTCATCCTGAATGATTTTAACCTCTTGTACCTCCTCAAGGTTAAGGGTGGCTCTAACCGCTTTAATAAGTTCCTCAATGTCCTCCGGATTAAACAAAAAAATTTTTAAACCCGTATCCTCTTCTTCTTGTGGGCTGTCTACACATTCACCCTTCTCTATATCCTGATGAGACGTATTATCATCAAAGTCGGAGAACCAAATTTTAGTTTTTAATTGGATCCTTTGAGATCCAGACAGGACCGCCTGACTTGAAGATGATTTAGAAGCCTGGATCTCAGACTGAATCATAGATCTAATATCTTTCATAATATCAGGAGTTTCCTCCGAGACTAAATTGGCAAAACATTTTCTCCTCTGGAGCAAGCGTCCTTCTGTTATTTCCTGCGTCCTATATTCGTGGGGATTTTGAAATCCCCACCTCTTTCCTGGCCAGGTGTGACGTCAAACGCCTAAACACGAGGCCGGAACCGCACTCCGGAGGACTCCTCAGTCACCGGAAGTGACGCTTACCATAGAGCCCTCCGGTTTTGCGATGCCGCCGCTCACCGGTCGGCGTGGGACCAGAAGGCAGGACCTGAGGACCGCGATCCGGTCCCTGTCACGTCTCCCCTGCATAAGCTTGCCTGGGTGCCGCAAGGGGAGACAAGAACAAATAGAAGAATTAACTTTGTTCCGGACGGGAACCGCCGGCGTATAGAGGTACTTCCCCTGAAAGTGTTCTCCTGCACTCTCAGAGATTCCTTCCCTACTCGGGACAGGAAAAACACTGGGAATGGAGAGGAAGGGGTGGGGTTTTAAACTCTGTGTTTTTCCTGTCCCAATTAGGCAGGTGCAATCTCCGGGTGCTGTCATGGAGACGACTTGGGAAATATAGATATTCTCTCCCAGTTTGGTCTGGCAGAGGACACCTAGGGCTGAGACCTGTACTCAGAGTGTTAGGAGACCCAGATCAAACCCATCTTGGAGAAAGTCAAGAATTTTAGGGATATTAGGACAATCAAAAGAAAAAGATGACCCACACCAAGAGGCATATTTCTTCCACACCTTAGTGTACATTTTATAAGTGGAAAGCGTACGACTTGCCAAGAGGGTATTGATCACTATCTGAGAATCCCTTCTTCTCTAGCAGGAACTTATAAGAACCCATGCTGATAGACTGAGGTTCTGAACCTGTCTGTGTAGGACTGTTCCCTGAGAGAGCATTATTGGCTTGTGTAGGCTCATGGACTGTAGTAGAGCAAACCATCCCCTCTTGGGCCAGAATGGAGCAACTAAGATCACTTCTCCCGACTTAGCTTCTGAAGGACCCTGGGAATTACCAGAATAGGAGGGAAGGCATATGCCAGACTGAAGTCCCATGGCTCAGCGAAGGCATCTGTCGCTGCTGGATGGTCCCTTGGATTGAGGGAAAAGAATGTTTCTGTTTTCCTGTTGGAGAACAAGTCGATTTGGGGGGGGGGGGGATACCCCATCTCCCTGTTATCAAGCTGAAAGCCCAGTCCGCAAGACACCATTCCCCCAGATCTAGGGTCTGTCTGCTGAGGAAATCCACCTGTAGGTCCAAGACTCCTCAGATGTACAGCTGTTACAGATAAGATGGTCTCTCCTGCCCAAGAAAAAATGTTGTCTGCTATTGAATGGAGATGGCCGTGTCTGGGATCCCCTTGACAGATAAAAGGATACTGCCGTGGTATTTTCCGAGTGAAGAATAATGTGTCTGCCTCTGCAAGAGGTTTCTAGGTGTTGGAGGGACATCCATATGGCTAGAAGCTCCCTTAAGTTTGATGATTTTTGAGCTAGAACACGTCCCCATCTGCCCTGGACTGTTTGATCCTCTGTGTGTGCCCCCCAACCCCACGTGCTAGCATCTGTGGTAATGACTAGGAGATCTTCCTGAAACCAATAAACCCCCTGACTTAGTTTGGTGGCGCTCCCAAGAAAAACAGATTTTTTATTTTTACAGGAATCAGTACATTCTCCAACATTCTTTGTCTCACACTGCTAGGAGCCATCTTTGTAGTGGTCTCGAGTGAAATTGGGCCCACCTCACTGACAGGATGCATGACGTTAGCTGAACCAATACAGACATTGCATAACGGATTGAGCTTTTTGCACAAAATTCCGTATTAGCTGCTGAATCTTCAACCTCTTTGCTGGAGGAAGGAAAGATTGTCTAAGATTCGAATTTAGGAGGACTCCTAAGAATTGTTTTACTGGACTGGGAGAAAGATCAGACTTCTCTAAGTTGAGAATCCAGCCTAGGTCCTGAAGAATCTGAATGTGGACCTGTAATCGAGGAACAGAATCCGCCACCACCAGAATGTCGTCCAGATAGAGAATAATAATAATCGACTCCTTCCTCAGAAGGGACACCACCTCCGACATGAGTTTTGTAAATAAACGGGGGCAGAAGAGAGCCCGAAGGGCAGGCAGACAAACTGGTAGTGACGGATTCTGCCCTCCATGGAAACGGCAAACCTCAGAAATTGCTGAGATTCTTTGTGGATTGGACGACTGTAATAGGCATCCTTCAAATCTATAGTTGCCATTACTGAATTTTCCTTTATTAGAGCTACTGCTGATTTTACCATTTCCATTTTGAATTTTATGTACTTTAAAAGTTTGTTCAGGGGTTTCAAATTTATTATGATTCTGAACTTCCCACTCGTTTTTTTACAACAACGGTGGGAGTAATATCCCCGTTTGAGTTGGTGAGAGGGAACTTTGATAATCGCGCCAATTTTAATAAATCCTGGACCCTGAAGAATCTGCGAGGAATAATTTGAGGTTAAGAGTCAATAAATTTTGAGGAGGGGAGGTAAATTCCACTATGTAGCCTTCCTGTATGATTTTCACATTCCAGGGATTGGGGATTAAGGCTTTCCAGTGGGGGGGGGGGGGGGGGGGGGGGGCAAAAGAGGTTAACCGAGCCCCCACAGGGATGGTGTCATTGTTTCTCCGTATCGGATTCAGTCTGGGTGGGATTAAGAATGAATCATCTACCAGTGCCACCCTTGCTATAAGACCAGCACCCTGTCTTTCCTTTTCCTCCTCTATAAGCCTGACCTGGTTGGCATAGGAGACGAAAAGGAGTCTTCTTTTTTGGTTCTGCCTTCTTCAGAGGAAACCCTTTTTTATTATCAACAGCTTTAACTAAGACGGAGTCTAACTCAGGACCAAACACAAACTGACCGTGAAAGGGAAGAGAGCATAACTTGGATTTTGATGCTAGATCCCCAGACCAGAATTTTAACCATAATACACGTCTTGAGGCGTTGGATAATACCGCTGCACGTGCAGATAATCTGACAGACTCGGCAGAAGCATCCGATAAAAAGTTTGCTACCTTCGCTATAGGGATGTCTACTTTAGGGATAGTGTCCCAATCTTCAGAATCCTTCTCATCAAAGGGATAGCGTCTTTTAATCCCTTTTGGAATAAAGGAACCTTTTTCAGGTTTGGACCATTCATCCTTAATAATTTTGTGAATGTTGCTGTGGACTGGGAAAGAAAGCATTCTTTTATCTCCTAGCCCTCCAAAAAGTTCGTCTTGAGTTGTTCTAGGTTCCTGAACTTCTTCTATATCAAAGGTGGACCTTATGGCTCTGATTAATTCCTCTGTGTCCTCTGGGCTAAAAAGGAATTTTCCGAAACCAAGGTCCTCCTCTACCTCATGACATTCAACCACTTCTTCTTCAATGTCCTGAGTAGCGGTACTTTCCTCTGAATCAGAAAAGGTAATTATCTTAGGCTTTTTAGGCACCTTAACCACAGCTGAGGTAGAAGCGACAGGCTGAGATGATTTAAATGCCTGAATCTCTGTGTGGATAAGATGCTTGATTTCTATCATAAGGTCAGGGGTTTCCTCCCTAACTAAATTAGCCAAGCATCTCTAACAAACTGGCTTCTTTGAAGAAATAAACATTATTATTATTATAAATGTTAATTATTACATAATGAAAATTTCCTTTTAGTATGTTTAGGGACAGTAATATGCTTTTCTCCCTGAAATAAAAATAAGGGAGGAAAGGATCAGAAAAGAACAACTGTAGACAGGCTCTGGGAAAAACCACATAGCCCTCAGTACTGCAGGGATTCTGCAGCATTTCACCCTCAGGGACATTCGCTGGAGTAGCCATGCAGCAGCCTGAATGAAGCAGGAGACGCTAGACTAAGGCTCCTTTAATAGAGGACCGTGTCTGCGCTCCGGAAGTGATCCCGTTTGAATTTTCCCGCCTCCAAATCCTATCGGGCAGGCCGGTTATGTGACTCTGCCCCCGCCAGAAGTGACATAAGACACCACGCATAGATAGGACTGGTGATGCGGCCGAAACAGACCCCACGATACCGGAAGTGAGGTCAGATGCCAGCTGGCACTGGGATCGCTTCCACGGGACCAAAATGAAGGCCCCGTGAGACGCTGGAAAAAAGGCCACACGGGAGCGGAAGAGAAGCCGACACCCTGATCCGCTCCCTATCGCTCCTACTCTGCATAAGCCCGACCTGGAAGCGGCAGAAGTAGGTAACAAAAAGATAAAATAAACTGTAAAGCGGGATGCGTCTCCAGCCCCTCTCAGGTTACCTGCCTGGATCGGGACAGGGAAAAACACTGGAGGGGAGAGGAAGGGGAGGGTCTTAACCTCTCAGTGTTTTTCCCTGTCCAATCAGGCATAGGCAATCTCAGGGTGCGGTCGTGGAGAAAACTAGAGAAATAGACATGACTATTCCTTCTGCGGACAATGCACACAATGCATTGCCGTCTATGAGGCAACGCATTCCCAAGCAGTCCTAGCACCGGCATGTCACGCCGGCACTACACATTCAGGGGCAATGTCCGCATAGAGATTTTCCGCACGGACATTGTAAGTCAACATAGCCTAAAGATATTTTCACAGTGTGTAAGAACAGCGTGTGGCAGTCATGCATTTTTAGTCAAATGGGAAGGGATCCTCTCAACTACATTTAGGATAGTTTGAGCCAAATCATATGTTCGGTTTCCTTTATAAATGTGTTAGAAAACCCATCAGGAGCCCTTGTCGCAACTTCCACCATTAAGGTCAGGAAAAACAGCACTGAATGCAGCGTCATTTTTCCCCCATCAAATCCCAAAAACGCCACAAAATGAAATCTGACAGGCCCGATTATAGCTCCATAGTTACATCAGTTGGTGCTTTAACGAATCACGTAACCGATCTAAGAATGGGTTTTTATTTATTGGTGTGAACTGATTCTTATGCATTATGGGGGAGATTTACAAAACCTGTCCAGAGTAAAAGTTGCTGAGTTGCCCATAGCAATAAATCAGATCACTTCTGTCACTTTTGAAAAGGCCTCTGAAAAATGAAAGAAGCTATCAGATTGGTTGCTATGGGCAACTCAGCAACTTTTCCTATGAACAGGTTTTGATAAATCTCCTATATTTTTTTCGTGTGCAATGGCAGTAAATTTGAGAATGTTGAAGATATACAGACATGAATACCTACGTCTGCTAGATCTGCGATCACAAACATTTTTGCTGGCTCTCAAATTTTCTCTCCCCGAATTTCTTGGCTTGCTCCGACTCCGATGGCGTTCACTGGACAATCTGCTGCCATGCCTCCTGCCATTCACTACCATGTTTTTGGATTCTCCCAACCACTTCATGCCAACATTGGACCTGGCCTAGTTGCATTTAGTCCTTCTCTTATCGAGCCCAGAAACGTGTCAAATATGGACGCCTGAAAGTAAAACATAATACACAGTTAGTAGTAAAACAACATGCTACTTTAGAAAAATTATATTTGTAAAAAAAATTTGTTTAAAATAGCCCTTTTCTGACCCCTGTAACTTTTATTTCTCATTTTTTGTGAGATCTGAAAAACTTTTTGTATGTTGTTACGGATGACAATTATAAGACCTTATGTAATATAGTTGTTTAAATAGTTTTGAATATTTAAGAAAATGGCTCCTGAAAATCCCACCTCTAGGGTTCCCCATACCTACTGGGACACTAACCAATCCTGCAGCAGCATCAGGCTGTCCATAAGTCATAGACAAGGCTGCATGATCAGACAAACCAGTCACCTCCCATCACTACAAGGAGGGACATTCCCCCTTCCCCTGACCTAACTTTTGAGTAAAAAAATAAAATAAAAAATACACGTCTCAGTAGTCATCTCTAATAAGCAAAAAATAAAAATTATATTTTATTATTATCATCATTTAAAGGTGATACATTCACTTCAAAAGGAGTTATCTAGGATTAGAAAAAGCATAGCTGCTTCCTTCCAGAAACAGTGCCACTCATCGTTTTTGAGTGGTATTGCAGCTCAGTTCCACTGAAGTGAATGGAGCTGAGTTGTAATACCACACACAACCTGAGAAAAGGTGTGTCATTGTTTTTGGAAGAAAACAGCTATGCTCTGCCTGGACAACTACCACATGCTTTTACATCATGTCATTACACCCACAGTAAGAAGGGACTTCTGAATGATGCCTTTGGTGAGTTGTCTCAAAACTGTGGCCCTCCATATGCTTAAAAACTACAACTCCCAGCATGCCAGGACCTGTCCTTCCTGTCTGAGGTGAGTCATGCAAAAGCACAATGTAGGGCTGGGCGGTATACCGCTTCATACCGAATACCGAAATGTTTTCCCTGCACGATATTAATTTTTCCCATACTGCAATATTGGTCGGGCCCCTCCCCCTCAAATTAATGAATCAGCCGCAGTGGCTGTCCCCACATCAGGGAAATAATCATCATCATAAACCTGTGAGCCACCAGCGCTTTAAATTAATGAGATGCAGGCCGTGGTGCTATAAATGGTTAAGATGCCGGCCGCATGCGCTATAAATGGTTAAGATGCCAGCCGCGGAGCTATAAATGAATAAGATGCGACCACGGCAAGCTGTCACCTCCCCCTGCAAGCGCTAAAAGCCTTAAAGGAAAACTGTGAGACACTGATTAAAACGAGCCCTACCGTACCCGCCCGGCCGGTCGCCCGCAATTGTAGTTTTATTCTATGTGTATATCTTGCTGTAACTGGTACAGGCGGGACTTCGGCAGGTTAACTGGCACTGACGTCAGCGTCTCTTATGAACATTCATCCCCCCTCCCTCCAGTTAGGAGAGGCGAAGAGAGGGAGAGCTGCAGGGAGGGTGGGGGGGGATGAATATTCATAAGCGGCACTGACGTTAGTGCCAGTTAACCTGCAGAAGCTCCGCCCGTGCCAGTTACAACAAGATATACACATAGAATAAAACTACAATTTTGGGCGAATGGCCGGGCAAGGTAGGGCTCGTTTTAATGAGTCTCCCGCACTATCCACACTACTGAAAATATGACAGTTTTCCTTTAATCGTTTCCAGCGTCACGGCCACATCTTAACCATTTATAGCGCATGCGGCCGGCATCTCAGAGCAGCGCCAGAGTCACACGTGATAAATTCCCCAGGGAGGAGGAATACCGTTAACCCCTTAAGGACCAAGGGCGTACAGGTACGCCTTTGCTCCCTGGTACTTAAGGACCAAGGGCGTACCTGTACGCCCGTGGGAATTTCGGTCCCCGCCGCGCGCCGGGCGGGGATCGCGCCGGGGTGACTGCTGATATCTATCAGCAGGCACCCCGCGCAAATGCCCAGGGGGGTCATTAGACCCCCCCATGTCGGCGATCGGCGCAAATCGCAAGTGAATTCACACTTGCGATTTGCGCCGATTCCGGGTCATACGGGTCTATGGTGACCCGGTAACCCGGAATAGAAGGGGGATCGCGGGTGTCCTAGACACCCACGATCCCCCTGTAGCGATAGGAGTGAGGTGGCAGAGTTGCCACCCCTCCTATCTCTGCTATTGGTGGTCTAGACGCGACCACCAATAGCAGATCAGGGGCGGAGGGGTTTACTTTCGGTTTCCCCGTCCTGCCCTCCCACAATAGGCGGGGCAGAACGGGGAAACCGACAGGGACCGGCGCCGAAGATCCACTTACCCATCGGCGACGGCAGCGGCGACGATCAGCGGCGGCAGCGGGCGACGATCGGCGGAAGAAGAGGACCGCGACGCAGCTCCCTGGATCCAACGGAAGCCGGTAAGTTACTTAGCAACATCTGGAGGGCTACAGTCTGAGACCACTATAGTGGTCTCTAAACTGTAACCCTCCAGATGTTGCAAAACTACAACTCCCAGCATGCCCAGAGAGCTGTTTAGGCTTGCTGGGAGTTGCAGTTTTGCAACAGCTGGAGGTCTACAGTTTGAGACCACTGCAAAGTGATCTCTATACTGTGCACCTCCAGATCTTGCAAAACTACAACTCCCAGCATGCCCAGACAGCAGTTTGCTGTCTGGGCATGCTGGGAGTTGTAGTTTTGCAACATCTGGAGGTCCACAGTTTGGAGACCACTATGCAGTGGTCTCTAAACTATAGCTCTACAGATGTTGCAAAACTGCAACTCCCAGCAAGCCTGAACAGCAAACAGCTGTCTCTGCATGCTGGGAGTTGTAGTTGCGATCCCTCCAGCTGTTGCATAACTACATCTCCCAGCATGCCTTTCGGCGATCAGTACATGCTGGGAGTTGAAGTTTTGCAACAGCTGGAGGCACACTGGTTGGAAAATACTGAGTTAGGTAACAGAACCTAACTGAAGGTTTTCCAACCAGTGTGCCTCCAGCTGTTGCAAAAGTACAACTCCCAGCATGCACGGTCTGTCAGTACATGCTACGAGTTGTAGTTTTGAAACAGCTGGAGGTTTGCCCCCCCATGTGAACGTACAGGGTACATTCACACTGGCGGGTTTACAGTAAGTTTTCTGCTTCAAGTTTGGGCTGTGGCAAATTTTTCACCGCAGCGCAAACTCCTAGCGGTAAATTCCCTGTAAACCCGCCAGTGTGAATGTACCCTAAAAACACTACACTACACTTACACATAATAAAGGGTAAAACACTACATATACACCCCCTTACACTGTCCCCCTAATAAAAAATAAAAAACGTATTGTACGGCAGTGTTTCCAAAACAGAGCCTCCAGCTGTTGCAAAACAACTACTCCCAGCATTTCCGGACAGCCACTGACTGTCCAGGCATGCTGGGAGTTTAGCAACAGCTGGAGGCACCCTGTTTGGGAATCACTGGCGTAGAATACCCCTATGTCCACCCCTGTGCAATCCCTAATTTAGTCCTCAAATGCGCATGGCGCTCTCTCACTTTGGAGCCCTGTCGTATTTCAAGGAAACAGTTTAGTGCCACATATGTGGTATCTCCGTACTCGGGAGAAATTGCGTTACTAATTTTGGGGGCTTTTTTTCCTTTTACCCCTTATGAAAAAGAAAAGTTGGGGTCTACACCAGCCTGTTAGTGTAAAAAAAAAATTTTTTTTACACTAACATGCTGGTGTTGTCCTTTACTTTTTATTTTCACGGGAGGTAAAAGGAAAAAAAGACCCCCAAAATTTGTAACGCAATTTCTCCTGAGTACGGAGATACCCCATATGTGGGCGTAAAATGCTCTGCGGGCGCACAACAAGGCTCAGGAGTGAGAGCGCACCATGTACATTTGAGGCCTAAATTGGTGATTTGCACAGGGGTGGCTGATTTTACAGTGGTTCTGACATAAACACAAAACAATAAATACAGACATGTGACCCCATTTTGGAAACGACACCCCTCACGGAACGTAACAAGGGGTATAGTGAGCCTGAACACCCCACAGGTGTTTGACAAATTTTCATTAAAGTTGGATGGGAAAGTGAAAAAAAAATATTTTTTTCACTAAAATGCTGGTGTCACCCTAAATTTTTCATTTTCACAAGGGAAAATAAAAAAAAGCCCCCCAAAATTTGTAACCCAATTTCTTATGAGTAAGAGCATACCCCATATGTGGATGTAAAGTGCTCTATGGGTGCACTATAATGCTCAGAAGAGGAGGAGCGCCATTGGGATTTTGAAGAGAAAATTTTTCCGGAATTGAAGGCCACTTGTGTTTACAAAGACCCCATGGTACCAGAACAATGGACCCCCCCCATATGTGACCCCATTTTGGAAACTACACCCCTCATGTAATGTAATAAGGGGTACAGTGAGCATTTACGCCCCACAGGTGTCTGACAGATTTTTGGAACAGTGATCCGTGAAAATGAATAATGTAATTTTCCATTTGCACAGCCCACTGTCCCAAAGATTTGTCAAACGCCAGTGGGGTGTAAATGCTCACTGCACCACTTATTAAATTCTGTGAGGGGTGTAGTTTCCAAAATGGGGTCACATGTGGGGGGGTCCACTGTTCTGGCACCACGGGGGGCTTTGTAAATGCACATGGCCCCTGACTACCATTCCAAACGAATTCTCTTTCCAAAAGCTCAATGGTGCTCCTCCTCTTCTGAGCATTGTAGTTCGCACGTAGTGCACTTCAGGTCCACTTATGGGGTACCTCCATACTCAGAAGAGATGGAGTTACAAATTTTGGGGGGTATTTTCTGCTATTAACCCTTGCAAAAATGTGAAATTTGGGGGGAAACACACATTTTAGTGAAAAAAAATATATATATTTTTTTACATATGCAAAAGTCGTGAAACCCGCGTGGGGTATTAAGGCTCACTTTATTCCTTGTTACGTTCCTCAAGGGGTCTAGTTTCCAAAATGGTATGCCATGTGTTTTTTTTTTGCTGTTCTGGCACCATAGGGGCTTCCTAAATGCAACATGCCCCCCGAGCAAAATTTGCTCTCAAAAAGTCAAATATCACTCCTTCTCTTCGGAGCATTGTAGTTCGCCCGTAATGCACTTCATGCCAACTTATGGGGTACCTCCATACTCAGAAGAGATGGAGTTACAAATTTTGGGGGGTATTTTCTGCTATTAACCCTTGCAAAAATGTGAAATTTGGGGGGAAACACACATTTTAGTGGGAAAAAAAAATATTTTTTTTACATATGCAAAAGTCGTGAAACATCTGTGGGGTATTAAGGCTCACTTTATTCCTTGTTACGTTCCCCAAGGGGTCTAGTTTCCAAAATGGTATGCCATGTGGGTTATTTCTGCTGTTCTGGCACCATAGGGGCTTCCTAAATGCAACATGCCCCCCAAAAACCATTTCTGAAAAACGTACTCTCCAAAATCCCCTTGTCGCTCCTTCCCTTCTGAGCCCTCTACTGCGCCCGCCGAACACTTTACATAGACATATGAGGTATGTGCTTACTCGAGAGAAATTGGGCTACAAATATAAGTATACATTTTCTCCTTTTACCCCTTGTAAAAATTCAAAAATTGGGTTTACAAGAACATGCGAGTGTAAAAAATAAAGATTGTGAATTTTCTCCTTCACTTTTCTGCTATTCCTGTGAAACACCTAAAGGGTTAAAACACTTACTGATTGTCATTTTGAATACTTTGGGGGGTGTAGTTTTTATAATGGGGTCATTTGTGGGGTATTTCTAATGGGAAGACCCTTCAAATCCACTTCAAACCTGAACTGGTCTCTGAAAAAAAGCGAGGTTCAAAATTTTGTGAAAAATTGGAAAATTGCTGCTGAACTTTGAAGCCCTCTGGTGTCTTCCAAAAGTAAAAACACGTCAATTTCATGATGCAAACATAAAGTAGACATATTGTATATGTGAATAAAAATTTTTTTTATTTTGAATATCCATTTTCCTTACAAGCAGAGAGCTTCAAAGTTAGAAAAATGCAAAATTTTCAAATTTTTCATCAAATTTTGGGATTTTTCACCAAGAAAGGATGCAAGTTACCACAAAATTTTACCACTATGTTAAAGTAGAATATGTCACGAAAAAACAATCTCGGAATCAGATTGATAACTAAAAGCATTCCAGAGTTATTAATGTTTAAAGTGACAGTGGTCAGATGTGCAAAAAACGCTCTGGTCCTAAGGTGTAAAATGGCCTGGTCCTTAAGGGGTTAAATACTGTGGAACCGTCATAACTTACAAAAATACCGTGATATGCATTTTTGGTCATACTGCTCAGCACTAGCACAATGACGTCAGTACAATTAGTGATAACACTATATCACCTAGTTATATATCTTGGGGAGGACAGTATTCAAATACAATTTTCTGAAATTGGAATACAAATTGATAGGGGTCCAATAGTTGGGACCTTTTCAGATCCTAAGAACAGAATTGTCCTCAGAACCCATGGTGCTGACTATGCCTGCGTGGCCACAACTCATTCTCTACACTAAACATCTGAGTTCAACGCTCGCAAATATTCTGCTGCCTCACATACAAAGAATGGGGCCTGGGTCATACAGGCGTTGTCCACACTAGTGTTGGGTGCGAACATTCGCATTTCGAATTTTTATCGTGAATATCGCAAAAGCTGCAAATATAATAGATATATATATATATATATATATATATATATATATATATATATATATATACATATACACACACACACACAAAATTAATAAATATTCACTTTTTTCCTGCATATGTGAATATTCGCATATTCCTTCTTTTCACTTGTGGGCCAACTAAAATGATGCAAATTCAACATAACATCCCTAGCAACCAATAGTAAAGTTGTCCACCCCCTCACTGTTCCCTTCCTCGAATATGTGAATATTCGCATATGCGAATATAACGAATACGTGAAATTCGAATATGGGCAATGCCGCTCATCACTAGTCCACACCATGTGTTTCGGGGACAGTTATGCTTTTGGTATCATCAGGGGTTCTGGCAGTCGGCCCCCCACTGATCGGCTTATTATCCCCTATCTTGTGGTAAGGGGATAACTTAATTAGATGGAGAAAAAAAACAAAAACCTTTAGGTCAAGTTCACACATCAAAGAAAAGAAAAAAATAGTCAAATATATATAATATATATATATATATATATTATACACAGACTTCTGTCTGAAATCATTGGAAAAACTGACACTAAGACTGGGTTCACACTATGGAATTTCCGAGTGTAATTTCGCTTTGGAAATTCTGGTGCAGTAGAATTGAATTGCTGGCAATGGGATTCCCATGAACAGTGCACACTACAGAATTTTAGTGGCGGACTTTCCGTGGCTGAATTTCCTCCGCTGAAAGAATGATCTTGTTTGTTCTTATGGTAGAATCCACCCGAAATACATTGCCATATAGGAGGGATGGTTATGTACGTATGGTCCGCAATCTGAATCCCAGCTGGGAATTCATTAGTGTGAACCCAGCCTAATTATTTTGTGGCCTTTTTTCGATGATTGTGTCTAAAAATCTGTGCGTGAAATATGATTAAAAAATTTACAATGTGTGAACACGCCCATAAAGGGGTACTCCAGCCATAGAAGTTTTATCTCCTATCCAAAAGGAAAATCTGCAGCGGCAAGCTAGCCACCATTCAAACTCGCAGCGGGAAACACGCTGCTAACTCACAATAAAATCCGCCTTTGTTCACAAGGCGAAATATCCACAATTCTCAAAACACTGAATTCTACTGAAATTTAAAGCCCCATTGACTTTAAAAGGGTTACTGCGGTAGAAAACAACTTTTACCTAATCGCTCATGACAGCACCCCTGGTGAGGACCTCCGACCGCAGGACAGGAAACCTGGAAACATAAAAAAGGGACACACCTCAGTTCAGGTTTCCTGTCCTCCGGTAGGAGGCCTGGGGAGCTGTCTCCATACCTCTCCAAGGGGCTGCAGGTCCTCTGGTAGTGGGGGTCCCTGTCCGGCAGAAGTCTCCTCTGTGGAGCAGCCGCAAGCCTGCACGTAGGTTCTGCGGTGTCCCAATAGCCCTGCATCTCTGTCCTTTCCCCGGGTCAGCGGCATTAAGGCTGGGTTCACTCCACGTTTTCTTAAATACGGTTCCTGTATACGGTTTGGAGGAGGGGCTTAATCGCGGCGCCCGCACTCAGCCGTATTCGGGAACCGTATTTAATGCAAGTCTATGAGCCGACCGGAGTGAACCGCAGCCTCTGGTCGGCTTCGTTTTCGGCCGTATGCGGTTTCCCGACCACAGGCAAAAACGTGGTCGACCACGTTTTTTTGCCTGCGGTCGGGAAACCGCATACGGCCGAAAACGAAGCCGACCGGAGGGTGCGGTTCACTCCGGTCGGCTCATAGACTTGCATTAAATACGGTTCCCGAATACGGCTGAGTGCGGGCGCCGTGATTAAGCCCCGCCCCCCTCCTCCAAACCGTACACGGGAACCGTATTTAAGAAAACGTGGTGTGAACCCAGCCTAAGGAGGTGGCGGCTGTGGAGTAGCGTGGCTTCCCGTCTCTGGACCCGGCACATCAATTGCACAGTAACGCCGGCGGATGTGACGTCAGCCCGGCAGCATAGGGTTACTTCCGGTTCCATTCAAATGGGCGCGGGATTTCTCCATTTTGGATCCCCTGTTGCCGTTTTTCCAGCATCCGGAACCCTGTGGACAGCAGGCAGCCAGCCCACAGCAATATTCAGCAGTGCTGAACGATCCAGCAGCCCACAGCAGTAACAACAGCCTGCAGCAGCACCAGCCCACAGCAGCTGAGCAGACCATTCCTGGTTGCCCTGCAGTGCTTTTTGCTGAAAAATTTCCTCCAGCATGTCAGAGCATTCAACAGAGGGAGGTGGACACTCCAAAAAGACAGGTTTTTGTTTTGTAGGGTAGCAAGAAGTCTTCTTCTAAATCCTGTACTAAAAAATGCGCAGAATATAGGAAGCCGTTAAATCCTGCCTATAAAAAGTCCATATGTGTAGCCTGTATTGAAGTTATCATGGCCCAGGAGTCCTCTGCAATTTCTAGCAACCTAAGAGTAATGATCCGGGAGGAGATAGATTCATCCCTTAAAGGACTAGGAGTTGTCAGGAATATGGGTGCTTCTGCTTCCTCTGTGGTCACACCTGCTATTTCCAGTGTACAAGAGGAAAATCTTACTCTATATTCCTCCTCTAATGAAGAAGAGCAAGAAGAGTTTAAGTCCAAATAGCTCTTTTCTCCAGATGATACTGATCAGCTCCTCAAAGCAATCCGCCTAACGGCTAATCTTGAGGAAAGCAGAGAGACAGTCACGGCCGAGGAAGTACTATAATGAAGGCTTAGGTCCCAAGAAATCCTGTACATTTAATTTGCATAAAAGTATCAAGTAAATAAGTGATATGGAATGGGAAAATCCTGAGAACAAATTTTTTTTTCCTATACTCCTTAAGAGGAAGTACCCCTTTGAGGAATCAGTCTCTAAATCATGGGATAGAGCCCCGTTAATTGATGTCCGGTGGCTAAAATGACTAAGAAATCCGCCTTGCCATTTGAGGATCTAGGAACCCTTACAGATCCAATAGACAAAAAAAGCAGAGTGATTTAACAAAAAGACCTGGGAGGTGGCCACAGCTTCTATCAGAACCAATGTAGCTGCTACATGTGTTGCTCGCTCCCTTTAGAGTCTGGCTTTCACAATTACAAACCCATCTTGTTAACCAGACCCCTAGAGAAGAGATCTTAGAATCCTTACCTGAGATTTCCAAGGCGGTAGATTTTTTGGCAGACTCCAATAGATTTTGTTAGATTGGGTGCCAGAGCAGCCGCTTTATCCAATTCTTCTAGGAGGGCCACATGGCTTAGACAGTGTAAGAGTGATGTGGGCTCAAAAGGCAAACTATGTTCCATTCCTTGCATTGGAGATCGCCTTTTTGGTCCAGTCTTAGACGAAGTACTAGAGAAGGCTTCTGATAGGAAGAAAGGGTTTCCCACTCAGGGTGGCGCTTCTGATTCCTTTTGTAGTAAAAAACAACCTTCCAGCCCCAGGGTTCTATCCACTCCTAGATCGGGTCTCCTTCTGGAATTCCGGTCTTTTCCTCCAAACAGATTCTTCCCCACTGGGATAGTGAAAGATTTCCTGAAACAAGAGGCCAGGGTAACAGAAATAAAATCTCTTTTGCTCAAAAAAAGTCATAGTTCCAGTCCCCCAGAGTAACAGTAAAAGTAGTAAAAAATTAAACAATTTCCTGTCATACAAAAAAAAATTCAGAATGGAGTCCTTAAAATCCACAATTCATTTGCTATTTCCAAATTGCATGATGGCCTCTGTAGATTTAGAAGATGCCTACCATCATATTCCCATCCACAACTCTCATCAAAAGTTTCTAATAGTGGCGGTCTTTATGGAAGGAGCATGGGTCCATTTACTGTATCAGGCCCTTCCCTTTGTTGAATACCCTTGGGGCTTGAGAGACCCCAAAGTGATGGCAGCTTTCATAAGAACCCAAAACATCCTGTTGGTTCCATATCTGGACAATTTACTGATCGTATCAGACTCCTCAGAAACCCTTCATTTCATATTCAAGCAGTTTGCTCCATACTAAAAGATCTAGGTTGGAGTCTGAATCTAAAGAAGTCAAATTTAACCCCTTTTAGGCAGTGCATTTTCTTGGGCATCCTTCTGGATTCAGTGTCTCAGCTTTCTCTCCTGGCTCTAGCCAAACAAATCCTTCTTTTCCGGTCTCACTTATGCACCTTCAGGGAAGCAATGTCAGTACTAGGTCTGATGACTTCTTGTATTGTAGCAGTGAAATGGACTCCGTACAGATCCAGGATGTTGCAGACATATCCTTCAAAAGTGGGATGGCAATCCCTCATCACTAAACCAAAAATTATCTTTCCTCAAAAGTAAGGGTCTCCTTGATATGGTGGATGAGCCCCAACAACCTATCTCAAGGGGTACCTTCGTCTCCCTCATCGGTAGCGAGTATAACTACAGAAGCCAGTCCTTGGGTTGGGGTACCTCCTGCAGCCAGCATCTCATTCAAGGCAGATGATCTCCTCAGATGCATCAGTCTACATCAAATTACAAAGAGCTCTATGCAGTGTTCCAGGCAACATCTTTGCTTATTCCTCAAATTCATGGGAAGGATGTGCCGATATATTCAGACAACACCACCACTTTAGCGTACGTAAACAGAGGGGAACAAGATAAGACTCCCTGTTAAATCTCTCCTTCCAGATTTTTTCCCTAGCAGAAGCCAGGCTGGCTTCTCTCTCTGAGGTTCTCCTGATAGAGAAAGACAACAAGGTGGCAGACTTCCTGAGCAGAGTATCTTCTTCAGTCCGAATGGTGTCTAAACAAGAGATATCTAAGATGTCTAAGAGGTGTCTAAGAGATATTTGCAATGATAGAGGAAAGGCTTAGAAAATTCTCTATAGATCTCTTTGCTTCCAGAAGCTACAGGAAGAATAAGTTCTATTCTCTCAACCCACTGGATTACCCAACAGCAGTAGACGCCTTTCCTCAGGATTGGGGAAAAGAAAGAGGGTACGCTTTCCCACCTCTTCATCTTATTCCTTGGGTCTTGAAAAAGATAAGACAGGACGGAACCTTAGACTATTGATAATGCCCTTCTGGCCTTGAAGGCCCTCACAGCCATGGGTTCTTCCGGACAGGGAGGATCTACTGTACCAGGGACAGTCACCTCACCTTCATCAAACAGCCTGGATGCTGTGAGTTCAATTCTAAAAGCATGAGGCCTATCTGACCAAGTAATAAACACCTTAATTGCAAGTAGGAAAGACATAACATCCGCCATATACCTAAGAACATGGAGAACCTTAAGAGTAGTGGGACCGGCAGTCGATCCATTGGGAGATCCTAATATCCTTCAAATCCTTCATTTTCTCCAGTTAGGCTGGGATAAGAAGCTAAGTCCTAGTACCCTTAAAGTACAAATTTCTGCACTTAGTTCTTTTTTTAACTGCAAGTTAGCAGATAATATCTTAGTTAAACTTTTATTTCTGTGGCAACAAGATTAAATCCTCTATCAAGACCCTCTGTTCCTCCTTGGGATCTGAATCTGGAGTTAGATGCCATGTCAAGACCACCATTTGAACCCCTGGATTCTATCTCCATCAAGTTGTTCACCCTCAAGATGTGCTTCCACCTGGCAATAACAATGCATAGGAGGGTAGGAAAATTACAGGCGCTCTCTGCCTTTCCTCCTTATACCAAGATATTAGATGACAGGGTAATAATGAGAACTTTACCATCTTTTCTGCCGAAAGTGGTTTCAGAGTTTCATAAATCTCAGGAGATTATTCTTCTCTCTATTTGCGATGAGCCGAGACATGAAGGTGAAGTCAAGTTCCATAACCTTGATGTCAGAAGATGCCTCCTGAAGTATCTGGACTCTACTAAGGACTTTCGTTCTACAGAAAATCTTTTAGTCCAATTTCTGGCCCTAACAAAGGCTCAGGGCTTCAATTACATTAGCCTACACTACAAAGAATTAGGATCCACCTTCCTTTTTTTCAGCTCACTCTACCAGAGCAGTGGCTTCTTCCTGGGCCGAGAAGGCTTCAGCCTCTTTGGACCAAATCTGTAGGGCAGCTACATGGTCCTCAAAACATACTTTTTTTTAAAAAACAGTATGAAATCCTGTTTCTGATCTTTCCTTTGGACGTAGTCCTTCAGGCGGTAGTCCTGCCCTGATTGGTTACTATTCTAAGTCTCCAGGGGTGCTGTCATGAGGGATTAGGTAAATATAGATTATTTACCGGGTAATCGTTTTTTCATTAGCTCCTGACAGCACCCCTCATTTATCCCGCCCTTAAAAAAAAATCAAATAAAATGTATGATGTTTAACCACTTAACGACGCAGGACGTAAATGTACTTCCTGGTGAAGTAGTACTTAATGTCCTAAGTTATGTCCATTACATAACCATGAGCATCGGAGCGATGCTCTGGTCATGCGCAGCAGGTCCCAGCAGCCATCAGGGAAGCCAGGGAACCGCCAGTAATGGCAGACATCCGCGATAGCAATACAGATCACGGCATCTGCAGCATTGCGGTCACTGATATGGATGATCGGATCGCTCGCAGCGCTGCCGCGGCAATCCGATCATCCAGAACGGCAGACGGAGGTCCCCTCACCTGCCTTCCACGGGTTTTCTGCTCTGGTCTGCAATCGAGCAGAAGATGACCGATAACACTGATCAGTGCAATGTCCTACGCATAGCACTGAACAGTATTAGCAATCGAATGATTGCTATAAATAGTCCCCTATGGGGACTAATTAAGCGTAAAAATAAAAAAAAAATGTGAAAAACTCAAGGGGTCCTCTCCAGGGGTACTGTCATGAGCTAATGAAAAACAGATTACCCGGTAAATAATCTATTTTTTTTTATATCAACTGGGGCCAGAAAGTTATACAGATTTGTAAATTACTTCTATAAAAAAAAAAAAAAAAAAAATCAATCCTTCCAGTATTTATATGCTGCTGTATGCTCCACAGGAAGTTGGGTAGATCCTTCCAGTCTAACCACAGTGCTCTCAGCTGCCGACTCTGTCAGGAACTGTCCAGAGCAGGAGAAGTTTGCTATGGGGATTTGCTCCTACTCTGGACAGTTCCTGACATGGACAGAGGTGTCAGCAGAGAGAACTGTGGTCAGACAGAAAATAACTACACAACTTCATTAGGAGCATACAGCAGCTAATAATCCTTCCAGTACTTAAGATTTTTTTAATAGAAGTAATTTAAAAATCTTTATAAAACTTTCTGGAGCAGGTTAATATGAAAAAAAAAAATTATATAACACATATATATATATATATATATATACATACATACATATACACATATACATACACACACACGCTTGATAAAGGCTACTGTTGCCAAAACGTTGCACCTCATTTTGGGAATAAAGAACACCAGCTTTTATTGATCCAAGACCTGCTTGTGCGGTGATTTCTGGACTATTATGCCTGGCTGGCAGCCTGGGCATTCACGAGCACAGAGGTCGGTCACCGGTGCGGTCTCACCATTTGAGATAGATAGAGATATATATATATATTATCTATCTATCTATCTATTTTTTTTTTCTCTCCCCCCCTTGGATTGCCCAAAATTAAAAGACAGCTGTTTCAAGGTTGCAAAATGCGGAAGAATTTCACAGCAGAATCGTCGCCGCTGAAATTTTTGCTGTCTGAATAGGACAGAGCAATCCAATTAAAGTCAATAGATAGTAAATTTCAGCTGTAAAGTTAATAAGCTGTAAATTTTTGTCTCAATTCTTCAACGTAATTCCGCACCGAAATTGCGCTGTGTGAACCCGGCCTAAGGGTCCATTCACACGTGCAGTATTTTTCTACAGATTTTCTGCTGCCGATTTTTATACCCACTATAGAAAAAGTAGAAAAAAATTGTCAGCAAAATAGGACACGTGCGAACGTAAGGCATGATTCAAAATTCGGAGGTGGGTTAGAAAGGGGTTAAGACACCTATAAAAGTATACAAAAAAACATTTTTTTTTTGTGAGTTTAGCCTAGCGTATATATTCCCACACCACAGATTTGTCATGCTGCCATTCAACTGAACAGGCTTTGCAGGACTTTGCCTGCACATAATCGGCCGCATGTGAACATACAAATCCTCCCCCCCTCCCTTCATCGATTTTATTAAGCTAAGCCACACCACACATCATATCCGGAAAGTGACGTAAAGAAGAAAAAAAAAAAATTAAAAATCCACCTCACTGACTCGTCAGCCAATGGGAGGCGATGTTGATTTAAATGTCCTCGAGAGTCACACGCCCAGATATATCCACCAGGGCTCCTCCGCCGCTCTGTGGAATGTGAATGCAACAGCCTAGAAATAATCATATGGGGGGGAACAGAACAAAAAAAAACACAATACTATGCTCTATGATTAACCCCTTCCTCAATGCTTTAAACGCTCCTTAAGCCCCCCCCCCCCCCCCCATGTTAAACCTGTTTAATTATCCTAAGGGAGACATCAATAAAATCTCTGTATCCTGTGTGTCATAGTCGTCAATGGATTATCCTTGGAGAGGGGGGGGGGTGTATATATATATATATATATATATATAAATCTCTCTATCTATCTCATTAGCTAATAATGGAGCCCCCCCTCCTGGTATATCCAGCAGGAGTCCTCCATAGACGGGAAGGATGGGGCCCCAATGTATACAACAAAGGACAATAGAAATGGTGTATCCCGGGATCACAAAGGAGGCATGGGACCTGGTGATACGACGGGATACAGCGGTGGTCTCCAAAGTGTTGCTGCAAAACTACAACTCCCAGCATGCCAGGACAGCCAACGGCTGTCCTGGCATGCTGGGAGTTGTAGTGTTGGCACCATCTGAAGGCTACAAGTGATGTGCACTATAAAATAAAAACACATTTTATTTATATTAGCACATTACTGGAATCCTCCAGATGTTGGCTATTTTAGCATGCTGGGAGTTGTAGTGTTTGCAACATCTGGAGGATACAAGTAATCTGCACTATATATATATATATATATATATATATATATATATATATATATATATATATATTTTGATACTAAGACTAAAGTAACATTAAATTGATCTTACTTAAGGGGGATCAGACAATCCAGTGTGAACAGGACCCAACTCCATGGCTGGCAGACAATGGCCTGTTTACAATAGATTGGGGACCCCCCTGTACCCCCAGAATCCCCCATCCCAGGCCCTGACCCTATGATCTAGCAGGATCCATAGAGAATCAGGCCTGCTCCCCAGTAAACGCAGGGCCCCGGTATTCACACCCAGCGATTTAACCCCATCCTGGCTGAAAACAAAGTTAAACAAAAACCAGCGAACAAAATAGAGAAAAGTTAAAAGGTAAAATAGTACCTGTGGGGGAAGGGAGTGGAGGTTGTTCGACCAGCAATCTCACCAAGTCCTGGCAGCCACAGAACGCCCAAAAATTACCAGAAAGAACGAAGAAGAATGAGGAGGAAGAAGGGGGGGGGCAATCAGAGAATAAAGACGGCAAATGTGATCGAAGGCGCTGCGGTTTTTGAGAGGTTGTGGGGGGAGAGAATATTAGAGAGATAGTACGCGACAGAAAGGGTTAATGTCACAAGTGATGAACCCGGGAGTGAAGGGAGGTATATTTATATATATATATTTTGTAAGGAAACATTAACATTCAAGATGGCGGCGAGGCCGAGGCCGCAGCACCATAACAAATAGTGCCTCGTATTTTTTTTTTTTTTTTTTAAATGTCCTTCCGCCGTTGAAGAACCCCCCTCCCTCCCCCCCCGGTCACGACGACAGAAGGTAAAAAAGTTTAGGGTTAGACGCCGGTATGTGTTGTAAAAGGAGAAAAAAATAACCCGCTCCGGGGTGTTACCTCGTTTTTTCCCAGCGATGAAGCCCGCCAGTGCCCCCTCGCTTTTGACTCGTTGTCCTGGGCCCGGTTACTTCCGCCTGGCTGGGACTGCAGCTGGATCGCCGTGTCTGAGGCGGAGAGCGCGGATGAATACGGGGATAAAGTACCGGCCGGGATCGAGGGAAACGCTCCGCCACCCACAGTGATACGGTACTGAGCGTTATACAAGGGCTGAGGGGAAAGCGAGCGCTAGGAATTACTTAATGAAAAAGATTACTTTATTTACTTATTCTTTCGTTTTTACACGACTGTTTTTTCGGTCACAATCCCCTTCCCCCATTGTGCCCTCCAAAGGTGCAGTTTTTTTTTTTTTTTTTTTATTCAAAAAATGGTGAATATAAGGCTAGGGTTTTCACTATTAACATTTTTTATGTTGCAAAAACGCTATAAAAAATAATAATAATAATAATTTAAAAAAAAAGGTACATTGCCACACAGTTTTTTCTTTTTTGAGAAAAAATAAATTGCTGTGGCCATTTGTTAGGTGGAAGTCATGTAAGAAATGCCAATCCAGCATTTTTTTTTTTTTTTTACACCTTTGGCTTTTTTTTGCGCTTTTGGATTCAAAATTGCAGCATGTTGAGACTGGTTTTTTTTGGGACAAAATGTTGGCGTTTCTGTCCCATAGAAGTCTGTGGAAGCAAAAAAAAAAAAAAAAAGCCATATGGCTAGGGTCACACGTAGCGTATACGCAGCGTTATTTCGTGCTGCGGGAAATCCGCTGCATATTCTTTTGTCCTGTGTGCGCAGTACGGCTTGGAGGTGGGCACATGTGTCACAGACAGTTTGGCACGCTCGGCCTACCTCACTGCCCACATAGGGCTGCCCTGCCACAGCGGTGACCTGTGACCCTTCCCCCTATTTCTTATAGAAATCCTTGATGGAAGAATCACATGACTTTAAATGATAAAAACGAACACAGGCCAAAAAAAAAAAAACTGTTGGGAACAGCTTAAGGGTAAGGTTACACATAAAGGATCGGCCAATGACCTGACCCTATATTCAGGGCCGTTTGAAGGAATTTGGGGGCCCCAAGCAAAATGGACATGGAGGGCCCCCCCCCTTTATGTTCACGCAGGTCACGCTTGAATTCTGGGAGCGCAACGTGAGCGAACGTCGATACGACGCACATTAGGTGCAGCAGAGTTCCCCCCACATTAGGTGCAGCATAATTCTCCCCACATTAGGTTGGCAGTGTTCCCCACATTAGGCAGGCAGTGTTCCCTACCCATACCCCCTGTCCAGACCCCAGGGCCATTTTTTTGGTGGGGGTCTGACTGCTGAGACCCCCACCGATCACCTCGGTTGAAGTGGTTCTCCAGCTGTTGGATAGCTTAAACTCCCATCATGTCTGGAGAGCCTCAGGCATTATGGGAGTTGTAGTTTTGTAACAGCTGGAGAGACACAGATTGGACACAGTTTTACCCATCATCACTGCAGAACTTACAAGTGACTACAGCTCTGATGGGTCAGTCAGGAGAATACACAATGATATCAGTGACCTGAGTGACGTCTTCTGACCTGAGTGATGTCTTCTCTGTTATCTTTTCTTCTTCATCGGGTCCAGAGACCACGTCTTCCTCCAGTTCCATCTTCTCTGCAGAGTCTGACATCCAGACATCACTGGCTCCTCACTGTCAGCAGATCCTCATCCTCTGCATGAAGACAGTAATCATTATAACCTTGCCAGATAGTGTACCCTAAATAAAATACTGCCCCACACTGTACCCTGAATATAATACTGCCATACACTGTACCCACTTAATATAATACTGCCCACACTGTACCCTGAATATAATACTGCCCCACACTGTACCCTAAATAAAATACTGCCCCACACTGTACCCTGAATATAATACTGCTATACACTGTACCCACTTAATATAATACTGCCCCACACTGTACCCTGAATATAATACTGCCACACACTGTACCCTGAATATAATACTGCTATACACTGTACCCTAAATAAAATACTACCCCACACTGTACCCTGAATATAATACTGCTATACACTGTACCCACTAAATATAATCCTGCTACACACTGTACCCTGAATATAATACTGCTATACACTGTACCCTGAATATAATACTGCTACACACTGTACCCACTAAATATAATCCTGCCCCACACTGTACCCTGAATATAATACTGCCCCACACTGTACCCACTAAATTTAATCCTGCCCCACGGCTCCTCACTGTCAGCAGATCCTCATCCTCTGCATGAAGACAGTAATCATTATAACCTTGCCAGATAGTGTACCCTAAATAAAATACTGCCCCACACGGTACCCTGAATATAATACTGCCATACACTGTACCCACTTAATATAATACTGCCCCACACTGTACCCTGAATATAATACTGCCCCACACTGTACCCTAAATAAAATACTGCCCCACACTGTACCCTGAATATAATACTGCTATACACTGTACCCACTAAATATAATACTGCCATACACTGTACCCACTAAATATAATACTGCCACACACTGTACCCTGAATATAATACTGACACACACTGTACCCTGAATAT
Organism: Hyla sarda; assembly: GCF_029499605.1. Taxonomy (NCBI): domain Eukaryota; kingdom Metazoa; phylum Chordata; class Amphibia; order Anura; family Hylidae; genus Hyla; species Hyla sarda. The sequence continues at coordinate 281,899,654 of NC_079194.1, read as the reverse complement.
AATACTGCCACACGCTGTACCCACTAAATATAATACTGCCATACACTGTACCCTGAATATAATACTGCCCCACACTGTACCCACTAAATATAATCCTGCCCCACACTGTACCCTGAATATAATACTGCCACACACTGTACCCTGAATATAATACTGCCACACACTGTACCCACTAAATATACTGCCATACACTGTACCCACTAAATATGATACTGCCACACACTGTACCCTGAATATAATTCTGCCACACACTGTACCCACTGAATATAATACTGCCACACACTGTACCCTGAATATAATACTGCCACACAATGTATCCACTGAATATAATACTGCCACACACTGTACCCTGAATATAATACTGCCACATGCTGTACCCACTAAATGTAATACTGCCACACACTGTACCCTGAATATAATGCTGCCACACACTGTACCCTGAATATAATGCTGCTCCACACTGTATCCACTGAATACAATACTGCCACACATGGATACACATCATATATACATATACACCCCTCTTATCCTCTGTGTCCTCATCACCCCCATAACCCCCGTCAAACCTCTCCTCATCATTACTATAACTCACCCCCCCCCCACCTCTCCTCATCACTACTATAACCAGGGGGGGTTATGGGGGGGTGATGAGGAGAGGTGCAAGAGGGGCACCTCTCATCACCCTCATAACACCCCTCCCTGCATCTCTCATCACCCCATAACACCCCTCCCTACACCTCTCATCACCCCCCATAACACCCCCCATGCACCTCTCATCACCCCCCATAACACCCCCCATGCACCTCTCATGACCCCCATAACACCCCCTGCACCTCTCATGACCCCCATAACACCCCCTGCACCTCTCATGACCCCCATAACACCCCCCATAACATTTCCCATAACACCCCTGCACCTCTTCTCACCCCCATAACACCCCTGCACCTCTCATCACCCCCATAACACCACCCCCTCCCCCTGCACCTCTCATCACCCCCATAACACCCCCCCCTCCCCCTGCACCTCTCATCACCCCCATAACACCCCCCCTGCACCTCTCATCACCCCCATAACACCCCCCCTGCACCTCTCATCACCCCCATAACACCCCCCCTGCACCTCTCATCACCCCCATAACACCCCCCCCCTGCACCTCTCATCACCCCCCTGCACCTCTCATCACCTCCCCCCCACACACACCTCTCATCACCATTGTAGTCCCCTAACCACCATACAATCCCCTGACCCCCCCCCCCCCCGGGCCAGTTTACTTACCCTGCCGCGGATCGTTGCAGCGGCGTGAGTCATCTGCTGCTCCTGACACTGCATGAGGAGGATGCTGGAGGACGTAAGCAGGGACAGGTCAGGTGATCGGAGTGGACGTGCGTGCCTGTGCGGGGCACGTGACGTCTCTACTCCCATCAGCCCCTGACCTGTCCGGTGCCGGCCCTGCTTTGATTCTTAAGGGTCCCGCGCCCTACAAAGGTAATTTAATTGAAATGTGCGGGCCCCCCGAAGTGCCCCGTCGCTACTGGATGTGCAAGCATCGGTTCTGCTCGGGGCCCCCAGCCAGTTCGGGGCCCCAAGCAATTGCTTGGTCTGCCGGTCCGATAGCGACGGGCCTGCCTATATTGTGCCTCCAGCTGTTCCGCTCCGCCCCCAGACTCACACACAGGCTTCAGAAATAAAGGAGTGCAGCATTTTGGGACCTTCATTTTATTAGGCCAGGTCAGGGGTCTCAAACTCCCAGACCGCGAAACGAAATTTTGCAGCCCGCACCAGGGATGTGTAATTTGTATTGCCCGACGCCCGGGACATGCAGTTCCGGGTGCCGGGCAGGTGACTTCTTCAGGCATTTAGTCCTGGTTCGGGCAAGCAGCGCTAAATGCAGAAAAAACTTCACCCCCGCCCCGTCCAATAGGGCCCATTACCTTAATTTACCGTGCCCTCCTCCTCCCCGTCTCCGGTTGGCCTGCCAGCCCGAGTCTGATGAGGGATGTCGCGCATGTGACATCCCTCCGCAGACCCACGCAGGAGGGCGTCAGTGACGTCACTTGTCTGGCCACCGGTGGAGAGGAGAAGCGCAGGACAGATATGTGTGTCTATGTTTGTGTGTGTGTGTCTGTCTGTGCATGTGTGTCTCTCTGTGTGTGCATGTCTGTCTGTGTGTGTATGCCTGTATGTGTGTGTGTGTGTGTGTGTGTGTCGGGGGGGCACAATGCTACCTAATGTGGGGAGCACAATGCTACCGCATGTGGGGAACACAATGCTACCTAATGTGGGAAACACAATGCTACCTAATGTGGGGAACACACTGCTACCTAATGTGGGGAACATGCTACCATCCTAATGTGGGGAACATGCAACATTCCTAATGTGGGGAAACTGCTGCCTACCTAATGAGGGGCGCATGATGGGGCATTATATGTGAGGGGCGCATGATGGGGGCATTATATGTGAAGGGTGCATGATGGGGGTATTATATGTGAGGGGCTCATGATGGGGGCATTATATGTGAAGGGTGCATGATGGGGGTATTATATGTGAGGGGCGCATGATGGGGGCATTATATGTGAAGGGTGCATGATGGGGGCATTATATATGAGCGGTGCATGATGGGGGCATTATATGTGTAGGGTGCATGATGGGGGCATTATATGTGAGGGGCGCATGATGAGGGCATTATATGTGAAGGGCGCATGATGGGGGCATTATATGTGAGGGACGCATGATAGGAGCATTATATGTGAAGGGCGCATGATGGGGGCATTATGTGTGAAGGGCGCATGATAGGGGCATTATATGTGAAGGGCGCATGATGGGGGCATTATATGTGAGGGGTGCAAATGCAGCCCAGCCTCACCCAGCCACCTCCTCCAGTGGCCCCCAGATAATTTGAGTTTGAGACCCCTGGGCTAGGTCCTCACTGTGTTGGGGCTTCTGGCACATGTAAAGGGTTGGTGACCGACCCATACTGTAATGTTGGGCAATGGATGTCATTTTTTAAGTGGACTCAAAACTTGGTGTTGTCCACTTTGCTTTCACTCAGCGTTTTTCCATTTTTGCACTTTCATTTTTTCCTCATCGCCTTCTAAAAATCATAACGCTTTCAATTTTGCACATAAAATTCCATATGATGGCTTATTTTTTTGCACCACCAATTCTACTTTGCAGTGACATTAGTCATTTTACCCAAAATCCACGGCGAAGCGGAAAAAAACGTAATTGTGCAACAAAATTGAAGAAAAAACTGTCATTTTGTAATTTTGGGGGCTTCCATTTCTACACAGTGCATTTTTTGGTAAAAATGACACCTTATCTTTATTCTGTAGATCCATACGGTTAAAATGATACCCTACTTATATAGGTTGGATATTGTCGTACTTCGGGAAAAAATCATAACTACATGCAGGAAAATTTATATGTTAAAAATTTTCATCTTCTAACCCCTATAACTTTTTTATTTTTCCGCATACGGGAATCATTTTTTGCGCCGTGTTCTGAAGTTTTTATTGGTACCATTTTTGTATTGATCGGACATTTTGATCGCTTTTATTCATTTTTTCATGATATAAAAAGTAACCAAAATACGCTATTTTGGACTTTGGAATTTTTTTGCGTGTACGCCATTGACCGTGCGATTTAATTAATGATATATTTTTATAGTTCAGACATTTCCGCACACGGCTATACCACATATGTTTATTTTTATTTACACAGTTTTTTTTTTATGGGAAAAGGGGGGTGATTCAAACTTTTATTAGGGAAGGGGTTAAATGACCTTTGTTAACTTTTTTTTCACTTTTTTTTTTGCAGTGCTATAGCTCCCATAGGGACCTATAACACTGCACACACTGATCTCTTATGCTGATCCCTGAAAAGCCATAGCTTTGCATGGATCAGCGAAATAGGGGCTCGATTGCTCAAGCCTGTAGCTCAGGTTTGGAGCAATCAAACCCAGATCGGACGCTGCGGAGACAGGTAAGGAGACCTCCGCTTGCGTCCTAGCTGATTGGGACATTGCGATTTTATCG